>NW_025960646.1:0-42595 GCF_023159225.1 Perognathus longimembris pacificus | reverse complement strand
ATATCAACACATATAAAGAAAATGGCCAGAAGTCATGCTGTAGCTCAAGTGGCAGATTGTTAGCCTTGAGCAAAAAGAACCCAGGGACAGTGCTCAGGCCAAGACCAAGCCTAGGACTGGCAAAAAAAAAAAAAAAACAAGAACAAAAAACAACAACAACAAAGACCTATTTGCTTCCTAAATATAGCAGAACATGATAAACTGCACAGGACTGTAGGCATTCACACACAGTCAGATCAAAGGAGGACACTCTTAAGGGAAAAACACAATGGCACAATGCACACGTGCCTCTGATCATATAAAATAATATTCACGTAAGTGAACTCCAGGAAATGGGAAAAAGTTTTCTCCTTGTACTATTTGTTCATTTAGAAAAATAAAACTAGGTCATATACTTTCTACCAAATAATGCTTAACATAACTTTGATAACACATATGCATATATAATATTGCAGTTTATTGAATCCAAATATAAAATTGCAAAAGATAAAACTTCCTGTAGACATCACCTTTATAATAACAATCCAAACTACAAAAATATACAAAATATATATACAAATATACAAAAACTACATTTATTGTTTAAATGGAAGTACATGTAGCCTGGTACTGTTGATTAGGAAATTAAACAAGCCATTCAAGGCAGCATCTTAACACTCCATTAGTACATCTCTGGTTTGTGTTTATTGGGGGTTTTTTTGGCAAGTCCTGGGCCATGAACTCAGGGTCTGAGCACTGTCCCTGGCTTCTTTTTGCTCAAGGCTACCACTGTGCCTCTTGAGCCACAGCACCACTTCTGGCTTTTACTATTTATATGGTGCTGAGGAATCAGTCCCTGGGCTTCATGCATGCTAGGCAAGCACTCTACCGCTAAGCCACATTCCCAACTCATGAGGACATTTTTGACACCTATTTCTAGCACAAGGCACATTTGACCTTTTTCAGTTTTTCTTTTTTTTTTTTCAGACTTAACATTTCTGATGAACTAAAGATTGGCTTTTTCACCTCAGACCACGCCACTCAGACTGAGCGCAGTGAAATTTTGCCACTAAATGAATTGACTTCATCTACAGGAAAGTTGGTACAGGTAGAGTGGGGTTTATTTCTAAACATCTAAAATAATTATGGAGAATTGTCTACATTGTATCTTTGATCAACAGAACTGAACTTACCAAAAATATGCGCATCTGAATGACAGTATGTATTATAAAAATTATGAATATAAGCTATGATTTGTATTTGTCATATGCATGCCATGCTTTTATAGGTAACTTGCTTAATGTTCTTTATTCTCAGGACATCTGTGAGCATTTCTGACTTTGATATTTAAAAGATACAAGACATTTTTGTGTATAGTTCAATGAGGTAAGACAATGAAATACTGAATACTTGGGAAACCATCACACAGCTTTGTCAGAGCCTGACATTTTATCTTATTTCTTTTAGATGTATTTTTTATTGTAAAGGGATAAAAAGCCTTTCGTATGCATCAGAACATCAAGAGTTATTGTTAAAACAAAACAAACAAAAAAAAACAACCCCTAGGGACTGGGAATTTGGCCTAGTTGCAAGAGTGCTTGCCTCCTATCCGTGAAGCCCTGGGTTCGATTCCGCAGAAGTGGCGCTGTGGCTCAAGTGGCACAATGCTAGCCTAGAGCAAAAAGAACCCAGGGACAGTGCTCAGGCCCTGAGTCCAAGCCATAGGACTCGTAAAACAAAAAGAAAAGAAAACAAAAAACGAAGGTTAGGAACAGTAGTGGTTGACATATTCCTATCACCTGTAGGCATTGCTGTGCTCTGGTGAGAAAGGCATCCCCCTCTATGGCTTTTGCCACCACATTTTACGACATCAGTCAATTCATAAAGCATCAAACCCATGTGAGGGACTTTCAAAAGCATCACGGTAAGGACAGAAACTACTACAGACTGTAGAAAATTGAACAGCTATTAGATGGTTGCTGGTTGGCACATGCCTGTAATTCCAGCTACTCCCGAGGCTGAGATCTGATGGATATTTATATTTGTGCTACTGCTAACATCAATCTCACAATAAAGATAAATATGGGAAAAACTAGATTAAAACAATTTTTATGCCTGTCCTGGAGCTTGAATTCTGGGCCTGGAAACTGTCTTCAAGCTTTTTTGTTCAAGGCTAGAACTGTACCATTTGAAGCACACCTCTACTTCTGACGTTGTGGTAGTTAATTGGAGATGGGAGTCTCAAGACTTTTCTGCCTGAACTGGCTTCAAACAAAGATACTTAGATCTCAGCCTCCGGAGGAGCTAGGATTACAGGCATGAGCTACCAGCATTGGGCTTGTATCTTGTTTTTCTTTACTTTTTCCATACTTAAACCTTTGTTGTGCAGATTTTCTCTTATTGAGTTTATGGATAGGATTACAGGGATGCGCCACCAGCACCAGGTGTGGTCAAATTCTTTTTGCCCTTTTTTTTTGTTGTTGTTGCCAGTCCTGGGCCTTGGACTCAGCGGCTGAGCACTGTCCCTGGCTTCCTTTTGCTCAAGGCTAGCACTCTGCCACTTCAGAGCCACAGCGCCACTTCTGGCCATTTTCTGTATATGTGGTGCTGGGGAATCGAACCCAGGGCTTCTTGTATACGAGGCGAGCACTCTTGCCACTAGGCCATATCCCCAGCCCTTTTTGCCCATTTTTTAAAAACTTATGGTGCTGGGGATGGAATCCAGTAGCTCATGAATGTTAGGCAAGTGCTCTACCACAAAGCCTGACTTACACGTATTTTACAGAAGATAATAATTTAATGAAAAAGATTACTTAATGGAGTAAATGAATATGATCAAAGTACCTTGTATGTATATATAGGAGTATAACAAAACCTATTATTCATAATAAGTATTACTAATAATGATTATTATTTTGCCTGTCCTGGGGTTTGAACTCAAGGCCTGGGCACTGTCCCTGAACTTTTGCTCAAGCTTTTGCTTCTTTTGCTCAAGGCCAGCAGCACTCTACCACTTAAGCCACAGCGCCGCTTCTGGCATTTTCTGTTTATGTGGTGCTGAGGAATCGAACCCAGGCCTTCATGCATGCTAGGCAAGCACTCTACAGCTAAGCCACATTCCCAGCTCCAATAAAACCTCTTATTTTGTACAATTAGTATGCACTAATGAAAACAAAATAAAAGGATTCTTTGGGTTTTTTTGGTATGAGACAGCATTTGGGTTTTACAGATGATACTAGGATTTTATTTATTCATAAGGCATGACTGAGTCTTGAAAGAAATCTGCTTATTTGTTCATTCATCCTTGTATTAATTCACAAAACTACTCAGTAACAAAATGTATTAAAGAATGTAACCTGAGCCCTGGAAAGGTAAAGCAAAATAATAAAGTTTTAGCATAAAAATACAAATCATGTTACTCTCTTTCATGCGACTTTTAGTTTTCTTTTTGGTGAGTCAAGGGGCTTGAACTCGGGGCCTGGGTGATGTTCCCGAGCTGTGTTTTGCTCAAAGCTAGTGCTCTGCTATTTTGAGCCACAGCACCATTTCCAGTTTTCTGGTGGTCAGTTGGAGATGAGTCCCATTGACTGTCCTGCCCAGGTGGGTTTGCACTTCGACCCTCAGATCTCAGCCTCCTGAGTAACTAGGATTACAGGCATGAGCCACCAGCGTCTGGCAGTATAGCTTCATTTTATGCTTCAACTTCCATTCCAACCTCACAGCCAGAAGGCACGGCCCTGACTGATTCCTGCCTGTCTCCTACTGTATGTGCTCTCACTCTCCTCTGCCTTCACATTTCTTGAGCCTACCATCATCCTTCTGTGTCCATGGGGGTCTGATTCTAGGAGAATCCTCCTCCATGGGATTTATTTTATATACAAATCCCTTGTATCAAATGATATATTTGAATGTAATTTGAAACACATCCTCCCATACACATTTGTGTGTGTGTGTGTGTGTGCCGGTACCTGGGCTTTAAAATTGAGGGCCTTGTACTCTCACGAGGCCTTTTTGGTCATGGTTGGTGCTCTACTACTTGAGCCACCCCCTTCAGCCCTGCTTTTGGCTAATTATTTTGGGAATGGAATCTCCAGGCTTTTCTGTCTCGGCTGTCTTTGATTCATGATCCATTGGATGTGAGTCTACTCACTAGGCAGTACTACAGATGTGAGCCACTGGCGCCCAACCCCCTGAATAGTTTTGATTCAGATGAGGAAGACTGTCTATGCAGAATCAGCTTCTACCTTAAGGAATATTTATTACTATCTTTTGCTCTGCATTTATGTGCTTTATTTTTTCTTAAAATCTGTAGTAATGAAGACGCTTCAGGCAATGACATGTGACATCTTTCATATTAATTCTTCTCTGCAGGGGATATTCTATCTCTCCACTACCTATCTGAAGTCAAATGCCACTCTCCAGAGATGTCTTCCCTGCCAACCATATCTAGACATTTTCTCCATAACGACATATCACTTTCCAAACTTCTCTTGCTCAGTTGTTTGCCTGTTCTTGTCTGTCTACCTTCTGTAGCATGCAAGGTCCAGGAGAGCAGGAACTTTGTCCCATTCACTCTTGTATTTCCAGTCGCTTCAGGAGTGCCTGATACATCTCAGGCATTTGGCAGTCCCTGTTCTGTTTCTGGGAGAGACCAAGTAAACTTATTGGTTCAAAGTTGCTGTTCATCTTTTTTTTTTTTTTTTTTTTTGCCCAGTCCTGGGCCTTGGACTCAGGGCCTGAGCACTGTCCCTGGCTTCTTCCCGCTCAAGGCTAGCACTCTGCCACTTGAGCCACAGCGCTGCTTCTGGCCGTTTTTCTGTGTATGTGGTGCTGGGGAATCGAACCTAGGGCCTCGTGTATCCGAGACAGGCACTCTTGCCACTAGGCTATATCCCCAGCCCTCCTTGCTTTTCTTACCTCTTGAAGAAATGTGGGCACATTTGTAGCAATAGCTAATATTTCCAGGATGGTGGGTGTTTCGTTTTGATTCACATCTTTCTTAGGCTAATCAAAAGATGAATTTAAAGTTTGCTCTCGATTCCCAGTACCAATGAAATAACTAAGGTTTGGTGGATTCTCATTGCTCTTAATTTAGAACATTACTTATTAGTTGAATTTAGCCATAAAGTATTTAATATTGAACACAAAACAAAAAAGCGAAACAACATTAATTACTAATTTTTTCATCATTTATTTTTTTTGTGCCAGTTCTGAGTCTTGAACTCAGGATGCTGTCTTTGAGGTTTCTTGCTCAGGCTAGCACTCTACCACTTGAGCCACCACTCCATTTCTGGCCTATTGGTTATTATTTGGAGTTAAGACTCCTATGGACTTTCCTCCCCAGGGTGGCTTTGATCCATAATGCTCATGTCTCAGCTTCCTGAGTAGCTAGGATTATAGGCATGAGCCACCAGTGCTCACTACTAAATATTCTTATTTAAATATTGGCTATAATAATATAAAGTATAAGAGTAATCTTGTGGCAGATCTTGTATAGCTGATCCTTATGTAAATGTCTTGACAACATAGCTTTATAGTTGGTGAGAGTATGTGTGTGTATGTTTTGTACAACTGTGTATTGGGCTGTTACAAGCTAATTAACTTTCAGACGCATGTTCTATCATTCTTTTGGATGATGTAAAAAGTCTTATGTTGGTCAGAGTCTTAAAAAAATAAACCGACCAGGCACCTGTGGTTCATGTTTTTAATGCAAGCTACTCAGGAGGCTGAGATCTGAAAATTGAGGATTGATGCCAGCTTGGGCAGTAAAGTCTGTGAGACTCTTAACTTCAGTTAACCTCCAAAAAGCCTGAAGTGGAACAGTGGCTCGAGTGGTAGAGTGCTAGTATTAAGCACAAAAGCCCAGGGGCAGCACCTAGTCCCTGAGTTCAAGTCCCACAATGGTACATGTACACAAAAATAAACTTTGCAAGTAAATAAATATATTTTCTTTAGGACATCTTGAAAAGGTCCTGGGCTGGGGATATGGCCTAGTGGCAAGAGTGCCTGCCTCATATACATGAAGCCCTGGGTTCAATTCCCCAGCACCACATATACAGAAAATGGCCAGAAGTGGTGCTGTGGTTCAAGTGGCAGAGTGCTAGCCTTGAGCAAAAAAGAAGCCAGGGACAGTGCTCAGGCCCTGAGTCCAAGCCCCAGGACTGGCCAAAGGGGAAAAAAAGAAAAAAAAAAAAAAGAAAGAAAAGGTCCTGGGGCCAGGAATGTGCTTTTGTGGTAGAGTACTTGTCTAGTATGCACGAGGCCATGGGTTCAATTCCCTGGTACCACATAATTAAAAAGTAAATAACATTAATAATTAAAAAAACAAAAAGAAAGAAAGAAAGAAAGAAAATGTGCTACCTTGTGTATGCTCAGGCTCTAGGTATTTGTCCCCTAGCCACTGGCACCCGTATCTCCCCCAAACTCCCCATTAGATTACAAGCATTTCTATTGGACTTTGATCCTTTTAAAGTGAGAGCAAAATTCAAATGAATTGATTTTTAAAGTTGTATTGTCATTTTAACCCCATACATGCTGTGGTTTTTAGAAACAGAAAGCCATACAACATAGAAAATTACTAAGAATACCATGAGAGGGCTGGGAATGTGGCTTAGTAGTAGAGTGCTTGCCTAGCATGCATGAAGCCCTGGTTCAACTCCTCAGTGCCACATAAACAGGAAAAGCCAGAAGTGGAGCTGTGGCTCAAGAGGTAGAGTGCTAGCTTGAGCAAAGGATGTTCAGGGACAGTGCCCAGGCATTGAGTTCAAGCCCAGGACTGGAAAAAAAAATGCCATGAGAAATCATACATATACATCCTCACTGTATGGGAAAACATTTTCCCCACCTCTCCACCTCTCATTCTTCCTCCACTTAGAGAACTATGCAGATAATATGACATATATAGAATAATACTCTCTGCTGCTTCTGTAATGCTGTTTGTCCAAACTAAGTAGACCTCCTTCCACAGTAGATGATTTGATTCTCGACTGTGAACACTACTGTTACTGTTACTGTTAGAGTGTTGGGTTTAAGTTCCTTCTCCACTGACTACATGACATTGCATTATGACCTGGCTCTAAGTGCTTTTGTTTCCTTAAATGCAAATATGGTGATGATAATGTTATTTTCTCCATAGAGACATACATCTATCTGTGATCTTAAGAAAGTTGGTGGGGCTGGGGATAGGGCCTAGTGGCAACAGTGCTTGCCTTGTATACATGAGGCCCTGGGTTCCATTCCCCAGCACCACATATACAAAAAACGGCAGAAGTGGCGCTGTGGCTCAAGTGGCAGAGTTCTAACCTTGAGCAAAAAGAAGCCAGGGACAGTGCTCAGGCCCTGAGTTCAAGGCCCAGGACTGCCCCCCCCCCAAAAAAAAAAGAAAGTTGGTGAAACTTAGTAAGCTTTTGTTTTGTGTTAGTCATTATTAACTTCTTGGTAACTTCAGAGTAACACTGGAGAAGTGTGTGTGCATGTGTTTGTGTGTTTGTGCACGTGTGTGCATGTGTTTGTGTGTGTGCGGTGTGTGTATGTGCATGTGTGTGTATGGGGGGGGTGTATGCACAGTACTGGGGCTTGAACTCTGACCTTGGACTCTCACTTTGCATTTTTTGCTTAAGGCTGGCTCACTACCACACCCCTTCTGGCTTTTTTCTGGCTAATTGGAGATAAGTTGAAATCCGAATTTAGAGCCATCCTTTTTATGCACAACCATGCACTTTCTCCGTTGAAGCTGGCATTTGCTTGTAGCAAATACGTGGTTTGTACTTCTTGTCAGGAAAGAGATGAACTGCCTTTTCAGGGAGGCTTGTCCTGGGCCTTTAAACAGTCTGCTTCCTGGGGCCACCTTTATATAAGACTTTAGTCCAACAACAACAACAAAAATCCCTGTTAATTATTAACCCTTGGTGTACTACCTGATACCGGACTCTACAGCTTGAGAACAGAGTGTTTTCTTCCTCACATTAAGCCTATTTATGAGTAGAGGAATGTAGCTATCAAGAGAATTTTAAAAAACCAAACACCTGCCAGACGTTTTCCTCTGGTATTTGGTGAGAACGTTTGGTGCTGTGGCTGGCATGTCTACAATCTGAACCACTGGTGTAGATGTCCTTTGGGATTCCCGGTTTATTTTTAGCATGGCTGAGCTCTCGCTGCACAGAATCCTTCTTCTGGTTATTTCTCTGGCAAAGTGTCTGGAAGGCACCAAACTTCTGTCACACCTTAAAAAATGTGGTGACCTGGAATGTGCAAGTAAGTCCACTTTTCTTCTCCTTTTAAATGAAGGCTCTGAAATCTCATACAAATGTTATTGCAGATAGGTGTGTTAAAAATAACACTTTTGAGAAAGCTTTGAATCCTGAAGTAGAGACTGATACAAAAAAAAAAGATTTTAGTGACAAAATATTTTGTGATTCTGTTTGAAACAAGTATAAAAGGACCAAAGACAAGGTTAATATACAAATATATCAGAGGTTATGTTCCTCTAAACCATAAGAATCAGTCTTCCTCCCACCCATTTTTAAAGAGAACCGGAACTGATTTCTTTAAATCAATTTCTTAAAATTCACTAAAACAAAAAGAAAGCAATTTTATTTTATTTTTTATTTTTTTTGGCCAGTCCTGGGCCTTGGACTCAGGGCTTGAGCACTGTCCCTAGCTTCCTTTTGCTCAAGGCTAGCACTCTGCCACTTGAGCCACAGCGCCACTTCTGGCCGTTTTCTGTATATGTGGTGCTGGGGAATCGAACCCAGGGCCTCATGTATACCAGGCAAGCTCTCTTGCCAACTAGGCCATATCCCCAGCCCCAAGGAAAGCAATTTTAAAACAACAAAGAAAAGTTTCTTTTCTCCTAGATCTTTGTGATTCTCATGAGTTTATAAAAAGTCTTCATTTCAAATTATCATGATATATTTAGTGTCTTCATTTCAAATATCGTGATTTATTTAGTCATTTCTGTGTCTTTAACTATGTAAAAAATGCTAAAATAAGTGTAGGATATAATTTTACGCGTGAAATATTAAACTTGATTTACCATGAAAAATAATGAGTTTCCATTTTAATCTTTGAGAATTTACCTTTTTGGTATTGGAATTATTGTACAAAATAGTTGCATCTCAATATATTAAAGTTATAAATATGTTACATTCTAGTATGTGAATTATTTCTAATTTTGTGTCATTCAAACAAAAATGTGAAATATGGTCAATACATACACAATTTCCAACTAACATACTTACAAGTGAAGATTTGTCTTAATTTGTTGTGTATGTATAATATGCAGAGATGGTATTTTACAGTAGTAATTCCTTCATCTCATATTTTAGAATTCTTACTGCCTGACACGAAAAGAGAACATGCAAGTGTCTAGTAACTGTATAATGTTTTAACTGTCATTGCATAACAATCACAGCGTTTTACTTTTATACATGTAGTATCATTTGAGCACCGCTATGATGATTATTATCTGAGTTTTTGAATTGGAGGGTGGACCCTAGCATGGTCGATGGGATTCATTCATGGTTACTGAAGGTGCTTGGTCTAGGGGAGTGGTGGGTTCTGTGTCCGATGCACTTAATGGTGATAACTCAGATCACCACGAAGCAGAGCACAGTGGTGCACATGAAGGGCCCCAGGTCAAGTGGACATTGGGAGAAGGCTGGGATGACGAAAGCCTCAAGGAGGAAACAGGACATGAGCTTGGCATGAAGAGAGACGGGGCTTTCTAGGCTGAGGAAAGCAGGAGGAAACGCTTAGCAGACAGGACTTTGTTCTGCAAATCTTCAGTACAAACCTGGCTCCACTCTCTCACCTAAGCTAACAGGCTCATTTGTGGCTGGAGATGGATTCTTTTCCTTAGATTATTGCAATGTCTGGAAATAACAATACATAACATAACAGTACAAGAAAGTAAAAAGTTCCCTTGGCTACAGATTGAAGAATGAGGGTGACATATTCCAGAGATGACAGATTTACTAGCTTACTTAGAGTCTCCCCTGCCCCTGCCCCATCTGTGTAAAGGAATAGAAGGAGGTTCTTTTAAAATCGTTTATGGATATTCTTGAATACTGAGCTCTGCGCTTCATTCTGTTCCCATCGTGAAGTTCATGTAGCTTTTTGAGAATGTAAAGAACGTCAAGAAATAGGCATTTCAAAATATGTAGGGTGTGGGGCTGGGAGTGTGGCTTAGTGGTAGAGTGCTGGCCTACGGAGTTTGATTGCTCCATACCACATCAACAGGAAAAGCCACTGTGGCTCAAGTGGTAGAGTGCTAGCCTAGAGCAAAAGAAACTCAGTTGACAGTGCTCAGGCCTGGAGTTCAAGCCCAGCACTGGAAAACAAAATGTAGGATGCATTAAAGGAAGGGAAATGGGAGAAGAGGCAGGCAGAGTAGTACATGTGTATAATCCCAGAATTTGGGACTCAGGCCCTGAGGTCAAGCCCAGAACTGACAAAAAAAAATTGTTTTTCTCCTAGTTTGTTATAAGTTATTTGGAAAAAAAAAGTTTATTTGATTTTTATTATATGACTCATTTATTTCCCTAATACAGTGTAATTTTAGTGTGACAATTATAATTTATTGGTGGTTTGCACACATGAGTTTCACGGATGGTTATAGATTTAGGTAGACAGAACATAAATATTGGTATTCAGTTCAGTAAATCACTTCATCATGATCGTAAAAGGCATTCAGCCAGGTGCTGGTGGCTCATGCTTATGATCCTCGCTACTCAGGAGGCTGTGATCTGAGGATCACAGTTTGAAGCCAGACTAAGCAAGAAAATCCATGAGATTCTTATTTCCAGTGAGCTACTCAAAAGCTGGAGGCAGAGTTGTGGCTAAAGTGGTAAAGTGCGGGGCTGGGGATATGGCCTAGTGGCAAGAGTGCTTGCCTCGTATACATGAGGCCCTAGGTTTGATTCCCCAGCACCACATATACAGAAAATGGCCAGAAGTGGCGCTGTGGCTCAAGTGGCAGAGTGCTAGCCTTGAGCAAGAAGAAGCCAGGGACAGTGCTCAGGCCCTGAGTCCAAGTCACAGGACTGGCCAAAAAAAAAAAAAAAAAGTGGTAAAGTGCTAGCCTTGAGAAAAGCAGCTCAGGGGCAGTATTCAGGCCTTGAGTTCAAGCCTCAAGACTGGCACACACACACACACACACACACACACACACACACAGTGTAAGAAGGAGTTTTTTCTTCTTTTCTTTATTTCTTTTTCCTTTTTTTTTTTTTTTTAACAGATTCACTCCATCTAGCCTAGTCTGGCCTTCAATTCACAATCCTCCTGCCTCCACTTCCCAAATGCTGGAATTCCAGGCATATTCTACCATGCTCAGTTTGCAAGTAGAATTTGGAAGGATTGGTTTTAAATTAGATAATGGTCCAGTACTGAATAGTATTTGAGCTCTTGCCTTACTTAAGGAGTTGTAAGTTTGCCTGTAACTGTTCTGTGACCCTTGGCAGAAAACACAAGATTCCTTGGTCAGAGACAAAGGACTTTATCAAAAAGCAATGACCTAGAGCTCCATGATCTTCCATACGGATTCTCCCTACCCCTAACATGGACCAGGGTGGCACAAAAGTTCCATCAGTTGCCTACAGGCACTGTGAGTTGAGCTGAAGGAGAGGAGCGATGAGCCTGGGGATTCAATATTTGTACATGTCTCTAGACTGGGGCCTGGACACTATCCCTGAACTCTTTTTGTTCAAGTCTAGCACTCTATTGCTAGAGCCACAGCTCCATTTCTGGCTGTTGCAATTGGAAATAAGAATCTCATGGACTTTTCTACCTGCGCTTGCCTAGTTTTCTGCAAAGATGATGAAAAAATTGTGAGGTTCCAAAACATCATGTGGATAATGGAATCAACCACTACCATACCACCCATGGTGTGTGTGTATGTGTGGTCTGTGTGTGTGTGTGTGTGTGTGTGTGTGTGTGTACGTGCCAGTACCAGGCCTTAAAAACTTGCATTCATCTTTCTTGTTCATGGCTGGTATTCTATTACTTGAGACACACTTCTAGTCTGGCTTTTTCCTGATAAATTTGAAAAGGAAACTTGAAGACTTTTCTTCTAGGGCTGGCTTCGAACCTCATTACTACAGGTCTCAGCTTTCTGAGTAGCTGGGCTCTGAATTCAAGCCTAGTACCTCACAGAAATATAAAAGAGAAAGAGATAAAAGGAAGGAAGGAGGAAGGAAGGAAGGAAAGAAGGAAGGAAGTTAGTTGAACATTGTGTCCTCACATTAGATGTAAGACCTATCTCAAAGTATTTCTGCTGGATATACCCATGCAAAACTTATAATAGTTTCCTGCAGTAGATGGGTAAGAGCAGATAATCCACTAGCTTCCGCACCCCATTCCTTTGAAAGAGTCTGGAATTTACCCCAAAGTGTTTGCATGACACCTATTTCTTTTTTAAAAATTATTATTCTTAATTTATTATTATTATTATTACTAATTTATTGTTGTTACAGAAAGAGTCCAATTACATGAGTCAGGTAATGAGTACTTTTTGTTTGTTTGTTTGCAGTCCAGGGGCTTGTTACTGAAGGCCTGAGTACTGTCCCTGGCTTCTTTTTGCTCAAGGGTAGTACTGTGCCTCTTGAGCCACAGCACCTCTTCTGACTTTTTCTGTTCATGTGGTGCTGAGGAATCAATCCCTGGGCTTCATGCATGCTAGGCAAGCACTCTACCGCTAAGCCACATTCCCAGCTCATGAGGACATTTTTTTTTTTTTTTTTTTTTTTTTTTGCCAGTCCTGGGCCTTGGACTCAGGGCCTGAGCACTGTCCCTGGCTTCTTCCCGCTCAAGGCTAGCACTCTGCCACTTGAGCCACAGCGCCGCTTCTGGCCATTTTCTGTGTATGTGGTGCTGGGGAATCGAACCTAGGGCCTCGTGTATCCGAGGCTGGCACTCGTGCCGCTAGGCTATATCCCCAGCCCCATGAGGACATTTTTGACACCTATTTCTAGCACAAGGCACATTTGACCTTTTAAGTTTTTCTTTTTTTTTTTCAGACTTAACATTTCTGATGAACTAAAGATTGGCTTTTTCACCACAGACCACGCCACTCAGACTGACTGCTTTGAAATTTTGCCACTAAAAGAATTGACTTCATCTACAGGAAAGATAGTACAGGTAGAGTGGGGCTTATTTCTAAACATCTAAAATAGTTGCGCAAAATTGTTTCCATTGTATCTTTGATCAACAGAACTGAACTTACCAAAAATATGTGCATCTGAATGACAGTATGTGTTTCAAAAATTATGAATATAAGCTATGATTTTTATTTGTCATATGTATGCCATGCTTTTATATGTAACTTGCTTAGTTGTCGTTATTCTCAGGACATCTATAAGCATTTCTGACTTTGATATTTGAAAGATATAAGATATTTTTGTGTATAGGTGAATGAGGGAAGACAATGAAATACTGAATACTTAGGAAGCCATCACAACAGCTTTGTCAGACCTTGACATTTTCTCTTATTTCCTTTAGATGTATATTTTTATTGTAAAGGGATAAAAAGCCTTTTGTATGCATCAGAACATCAAGAGTTATTGTTAAAACAAAATGAACAAACAAACAAAAAAACAACCCCTAGGGACTGGGACTATGGCCTAGTGGCAAGAGTGCTTGCCTCCTATACATGAAGCCCTGGGTTCAATTCCTCAGCACCACATATAGAGAAAAGGCCAGAAGTGGCACTGTGGCTCAAGTGGCACAGTGCTAGCCTTGAGCAGAAAGAAGCTAGGGACAGTGCTCAGGCCCTGAGTCCAAGCCTTAGAACTGGCAAAACAAAAACAAAACAAAACAAGAAACCCTAATCAATAAAATGATCACATGAAGTCGCATACTACTAATTGCTCAGGGGTACCTTCTTTGCTTAAGATAACTCAGAAATAACCCCATGACAACACATCAACAGTTTGCTCATAGGCAGGCATGGTGGTGTATGCCTATCATTCCAGCACTCAAGAGGCAAAGGTTTGGCCTTTTATACCCAAATCCCTGGGTTCCTTTTCATTGTTGCCCCCCCTTCCAAAGAAACCCTCCAACATTTAGTTCACAAGCATATATAATGGCACAAAATGGACACCATCTATTTAGACATGTGGGCGGCATCTAATCTTTCACTGTGGTGATGCACAATCCCTCTGATTCGTGGGCCAGCAAACGTGGGGTGTAAGTTCTTAACTGGGACTTCTGAGTCAGAGGACCCAAATTAAACATGAAATCAACGAATTCATAAGACACAATGACAATGAAAACACATCACAAAGAAACCTATGGGACACAGCTAAGGCAGTACTGAGGGGCAAGATCATTGCCCTCAGCACTCACATTAAAAGAATGGAAGCAGAGCAGGTGAATAACCTCACGATGAAACTAAAACAACTGGAAAAACAAGAAATGACAGAATCTAAAACGACTAGGAGGGGAGAGATCACAAGATTAAAGAGGAGATAAATCTGATTGAAAATAGAAAGACCATTCAACAAATAAATAAGACTAAAGCTGGTTCTTTGAGAAAATAAATAAAATTGACAGACCCCTCGCAAGACTTACAAAAAAAAGAAGAGACTCATATACGTAAAATCAAGGACTCCACCAGAAAAATTACAACAAGTAGACACGATATTCAAACAATCATAAGGAGCTATTTCCAAAACCTCTATTCAGCAAAAAACAATAATTTTACAGAAATGGATCAATTCTTAGAGAAGTACAAACTGCCCAAACTGAACCAAGAAGAAATAAATCAATTAAATAAACCAATAACTTACAGTGAGATACAGGAGGTAATCAAGAACCTTCCAACAAAGAAAAGCCCAGGCCCAGATGGATTCACTAATGAATTCTACAAAACCTTTAGTGATGACCAAATACCAATGTTCCTCAAACTCTTCCGCAAAATAGAAACAGAGGGAGAAATCCCAAACTCATTCTACGAAGCTAATATCATACCCATTCCCAAACCAGGCAAAGACCCAACAAAAAAAGAGAACTACAGACCAATATCACTAATGAACACAGACGCAAAGCTCCTCAATAAAATATTAGCTAACAGGATCCAGAAACTGATCAAGAAAATCATACATCATGACCAAGTAGGCTTCATCCCACAGTCACTAGGATGGTTCAACATCCGTAAATCAATCAATGTAATTCACCACATCAACAGAACTAAAATCAAGAATCACATTGTTATCTCAGTCGATGCCCAAAAAGCCTTTGACAAAATACAACATCCATACTTATTAAAAGCTCTGGAGAGAACAGGAATAGATGAAACATTCCTCAAAACAATAAAAGCCATATACAACAGACCAACTGCTAACATCATATTAAATGGATAGAAACTTAAATCATTCCCCCTAGACTCGGGAGCAAGACAAGGATGCCCACTCTCCCCACTTCTATTCAACATAGTGCTGGAATCCCTAGCCATAGCAATAAGGCAAGAGGAGGATATCAAAGGGATCCACATTGGCAAGGAAGAAATCAAACTATCCCTATTCACAGATGACATGATCTTATATCTGAAAAGACCCAAAAAACTCAGTACCCAAACTCCTACACCTAATAAACCATTTTGGCAAAGTAGCAGGATACAAAATCAATCCACAAAAGTCAGCAGCTTTTCTGTACACCAGCAATGTACAAACAGAAAAGGAAATTATGGAAACAATTCCATTTACAGTAGCCAAAAAAAATAAATAAATAAAGTACCTAGGGATCTAGGGATCAACCTAACCAAGGACGTGACGGACATATTTAATGAGAACTATAAAAATCTAATAAGGGAAATCAAAGAAGACACAAGGAGATGGAAAGACCTCCCATGCTCATGGGTACGCAGAATCAATAAAGTGAAAATGGCCATATTGCCCAAATTGTTATACAAATTCAATACAATCCCTATCAAAATCCCAGTTACATTCTTCACTGAAATAGAGAAAGCAGTCCACAAATTCATATGGAACAGAAAAAGACCTAGAATAGCCAAAGCAACTCTAGGCAAAAAAAGCAGTGCAGGAGGTATCACAATACCAGACTTCAAGCTCTACTATAGAGCCATCATAACTAAAACAGCCTGGTATTGGTATAAAAACAGACCGGAAGACCAATAGATTCGAATTGAAGATCCAGAAATAAAACCGCACTCTTACAGTCACCTGATGTTCGACAAAGGAGCTAAAGACATACAATGGAATAAACATAGCCTTTTCAACTACTGGTGCTGGGAAAACTGGGCAGCCATATGCAGAAAACTCAAAGTAGACCCAAGCCTATCACCACACACCAAGATCAACTCAAAATGGATCAAGGACCTCAACATCAATCCTGAATCCTTGAAACTACTGAAGGACAGAGTAGGAAAGACGCTAGAACTTATAGGCACAGGAAGGAACTTCCTGAATAGAGTGCCAGGGGCACAACAAATAGGGGAGAGACTCGACAAATGCGACTACTACAAATTAAAAAGTTTCTGCACAGCTAAGGACAGAGCCACCAAAATAGAAAGACAGCCAACCATATGGGAAAGAATCTTTACCAGCACAGGAACAGACAAAGGCCTAATATCTGTCATCTACAGAGAACTCAAAAAACTAAGCCCCTCCAAGCCCAGTACACCAATTAGGAAATGGGCAAAGGAGCTCAAGAGAGACTTCACAAGAGAAGAAATAAAAATAGCAAAGAAACATATGAGGAAATGTTCAACATCCCTGGTAGTAAAGGAAATGCAAATAAAAACAACCCTGAGATACCACCTCACTCCAGTTAGAATGGCCTATACTCTGAACTCAGGCAACAACAAATGCTGAAGGGGGTACGGGAAAAGAGGACCCCTTCTCCATTGTTGGTGGGAGTGCAAATTAGTACAACCACTTTGGAGAACAGTATGGAGGTTTCTCAAAAAGCTCAACATAGACCTACCCTATGACCCAGCCATACCACACCTAGGCATCTATCCTGAACAGCAGGTCCCAAGATATCAAAAAGACATGTGTACTTCCATGTTTATCGCGGCACAATTCACAATAGCCAAAATATGCAATCAACCCAGGTGCCCCTCCACAGATGAATGGATCCAAAAAATATGGTACCTATACACAATGGAATACTACATGGCGATTAGGAATGGTGAAAAATTGTTATTCGCAGGGAAATGGTCAGAACTTGAACAACTAATGTTGAGCGAGACAAGCCTAGAACACAGAAAACAAAGGGGCATGATCTCCCTGATATATGACTGTTAAGCTGGGGTGACAGGGAGACAGTAGAGACCAGGTCTGTGAAACCAAAAACTGCTTGTCAAATGGTATTTCCCACAGGATTGGGTCAGTGACCTAACATTATGTAAGTAAAACCAAACAACTACTCAAATATAAAGGTCAAAAATTGACCTCTCAGTGGATCACAATAGCTCAAAAGCTATGTATGTACATTCATATGAGACTACTGTCAACATAGTCTAATATCGACATGACATTTAAAGCCCTAGGCGAATTTTCTTTGGTGTACACCATGTGGCTAATGTATATGTTCTTGGTATACTGTGTATTGTATATATGTCTACCTGACCTAGGGAAGGGAAAGAAAATCAGGGTGTAAGATATCACAAGAAATGTATACACTGCCCTAGTATGTAACTGTACCCTTTTTGTACAACACCTTGTCAAAACAGTTGTTTAATTAATAAATAAATTTTTAAAAATTCAACCTAGCGATTTCTAATTATAATGCTAAGCTGTACACTTTTAAACAAGGGTACTGTAGCTCCTTAGGTGATGTTGAAGGGAAATGAATCTCCACAAAAGAAAAAAAAAAAAAAAAGCCAGAAGTACAGGGTTCGCTCAAGGGGTAGAGCCAAAAATGCTAAGCAAGAACATAAGGCCCTGGATTCCTGTCCCCCAATACTAATATACACACACACACAAACAAAAAACATGGCAAACAAGTCTTATAATCACAAATTACATTTGCCTTCAAATTGTTTGAGGTTTGAATGTTAAACACTGGTACTTGTTTTTAGGTTGTGTTTCTCAAATTTAAACATTGAGCCATGTTAACTCCTGTCTACTTACCCGCTCTTCACGCCCTTCAGCAAGGATCACCACAATCCTGCCTTGACGTTCATGGCCAGTTCTCCACATTCGTTGTATAAGGCGAATCGGGCTCTTTTGGGCATCAAAACATATTATAAGTCCAACTTCTCCAATGTCTGAACCTCCTTCACCAACACAGGTAGAGACTAATGCGTTGTTACCATCATCACAAGATCGCTCACTACCTGAAATAAAAACAATTTAACACTACTAGGTCTAATAAAAGAACTGCAGATCAAAGTATTTTTCTCAACTCACGTGAAAATGGAAAAATCAGATTAAAAATCAGCATTATAGATGCCACAGAATAGGAAAAAGGGTCACAAAGTGGCATGTTATGCCAAAAGAGACTAATGTAGGATAGAAAGAGCAAGGTTGTGATGTCAGAAGGCTTTGTCAACAATAGAAGTTTCTCAGGGAGAAAGCCATGATTTTATTTTTAATAGCACCGCAAGGAACATAAAGGCAGGTGAATGGCCTATAGCAATTACTCCTATTACTCATTTCTTAGATTTAAATGTTACTTGCACGTACAATACTTTTCTATTATTCATTTTGTGAGTAGGTGCATGTACTGACGGTACTGGGGCCTGAACTCAGGGCCTGAGTGCTATCCCTTAGCTTTATCACTGAAACCTGGCACTCTACCACTTGAGCCACTGCTTCACTTCTGGCTTTGCTGGATAATTGTAAATAAGAGTCTCATGGACTTTTCTGCGCACGCGGGTTTTGAACCTTGAGCCGTAGTTCTCATCTACCCGCTAGGTAGAATTATATGCATGAGCCCCCAACACACAGCTCTTTCACCATTATCAGTAGAATTTTATAATTTTATTTTTTGGTTTTTATTCTCCTCTGTTGCTATTTTTTATTTTTGTGCCTTTTTTTTTGGTTTTTGTTTTGCCATTCCTGGGCCCTGAAATCAGGGTCTGAGTACTGTCTCTGGCTTCTTTTTGCTCAAGGCTAGCACTCTGCCTCTTGAGCCACAGCGCCACTTCTGGTGCTGGGGAATCAAAACCAGGGCTTCATGTATATGAGGCAAGCTCTATTGCCGCTAAGGCATATTCCCAGCCCTTTGTGTGCCTTTTGTCTTGTATGTACGTGTATCTATTGTGGGGAGGGGAAGGCAAAGCACAGAAATGGTGGGACAAAGGGTGAACGAATACAGCAGTGACACTCACTAGACATAATATGTTGCAAATGAACCACACAATTGGTAAGGTGGGAGGTCAGGAGGGAAAAAATTGGGAGAAAATGAGGGGCGAGGTCAAGCTGTTCAGAAAGAAACATATTCATTACCTAACTTATGCAACTGTCAGTCTATCACCTTTACAATAAAAGGTTTTTAATTAAAGAATTCAAATCATAGGGACATTCCAATCTTTCTCTCTGAGCAGTTTGTAAAACCACAGCAGCTTAAGAATGAGTTAACGAAAAAGTCAACCAGGCATCAAAACCTCCTTAAGCCTTCCAAACATCATTCAGAATAGCTATTAGCCTCCATTTTGTTCAACATACATCAACATAAGCTACAGACTTTTGTGTGACACGTGCAAGACATGGTGGTAATTAAAGGAGATAATATAACATCAAAGCTTGAACTCACTGATGATGATAGCTTCTATATACAAGAGCAATACTATGGGGCAGGTGGCAGAAGCTGAAATTAAATACATGGCATGGCTACTAACACCCAAGGACCCTGGGAGGTAGACTGCATTTTATTAAAAGAATTCAAGATCCAAGAGGTTAAGCTACTTGCCTTACCTCTCATTAAGAAATGCCACTATGTAAATTAGATTTTCAAAAACCTACTATACTAATCCTGAAGCAAATTCTGTTTTGAAAAGCACCTGACAGAAGTCAACTAATAATGGAATTAAATAAGCCTCCCCGACCCTAAGGCAATGAATCTAGACTGGTCCTAGGGAGGGATTTAACAAATTTGTGCAGGAGGGGCGGGGGCAGCTTAAAAATGGTTGCCATTCTCACCCCACCAGATATGACCCACTTGGCTTACTGAGACTGTATTCCGTTTGCCAGCAGCTGGTGGCTCACATCTGTAATCCTAGCTACTCAGGAGGCTGAGATCTGAGGATTGCAGTTTGAAGGAAGCCAGGTCAGGAAAATCTGTGAGACTTTGATCTCCAACTAAATCACAGAAAAAGTCAAAAGTGGCATCGTTGCTCAAGTGGTAGAGTGCTAATCTTAAGCAAAACAAGCTCAGGGACAGTGCCCAGGCTCAGAGTTCAAGCCTCAGGACAGGCAAAACAAACAAACAAATCAATGGTATTCCTTCACTATCATTTACACACACATACCATAAAAGGAGGAATAATACATACAGCTTATATTTATGTTTCATGTTTAGTCCAATTACTTTCCATCTGTACAGTAATTGTCATTACAGGACTAATGCAACAAAACTAATATTTTAAAGCAAAGATAAAGGGAAAATATGTGCCAATGTTGAAAAAAATTTCATTTACTTCAGTAGTAGAGTCTGAACTCAGGGCTTTATATTTGCTAGTCTGGTGCTCTACCATTTGGGCCATACCTCCAGCTCTGTTTTATTCCCTGGAAATTTTTGAGATATAGGGTCTTGAGAACTTTCTATTGGAGTTAGCCTCAAACTTTTATGTTCCTGCTCTCTGTCTGCCAAACAGCCAGGATTATAGGGATAAGCCAATCCCACCGAAAAAATATTATTCTTTTATAGCTAACATATTTCTAAAGAGAGAAAGGAAGCTGTTATTTATGTACCTCCTATTGGCAGTGATCTGTCATTGAATATTCACTTCCATGAATTTTACCCCTAAATTCAAGACTTACATATTCAATTACTTCTTCAATGTTTCCACTTCATTTTGTTTTTTTTTTTGGGGTCAGTCCTGGGGCTTGGACTCAGGGCCTGAGCACTGACTCTCCCTGGCTTCTTCTTGCTCAAAGCTAGCACTCTGCCACTTGAGCCACAGTGCCACTTCTGGCCATTTTCTGTATATGTGGTGCTGGGGAATTGAACCCAGGGCCTCGTGTATCCGAGACAGGCACTCTTGCCACTAGGCCATATTCCCAGCCCCTCCACTTCATTTTTAATGACGCTACTCAAAGTGTGGTCCAAGAATCTGGATCAGTCCAAAAGCTGTTTATTACTGAGTGATAAAAGAAAAGTTCAACGCCGGGCATTGTGGGCTCATGCCTATAATCCTAGCTACTCAGAAGGCTGAGATCTGAGGGTCCACACTTCAAAGCCAGCTCAGGCAGGAAAGTCTGTCAGACTCTTATCTCCAATTAATCACCAGAAAATTGGAAGTGGTGCGGTGGCTCAAGTGGTAGAGCTCTAGCCTTGAGCTGAAGAGCTCAGGGATAGCAAGCACCCAGTCTCTGAGTTCAAGTTCCAGGACTGAGAAGAAGAAAAAAAGTTTGCAAACTGAAAGCTAAGGTTTAAAAATTTGATTGAGTAAACTGATTAACCCTAATTATATATATATATATATATATATTTATTTTTATTTTTATTTTTTTTTTGGCCAGTCCTGGGGCTTGGACTCAGGGCCTGAGCAATATCCCTGGCTTCTTTTTCCTCAAGGCTAGCACTCTGCCACTTGAGTCACAGCACCACTTCTGGCCATTTTCTATATATGTGGCGCTGGGGAATCGAACCCAGGGCCTCATGTACACTGGGCAAGCACTCTTGCCACTAGGCCATATTCCCAGCCCCCTAATAATAATTGTTAAAGTGTCATCATTGAGTAAAAATGTAGTCTCATAAAGGACTTTATCTGGCCATTCAAAACGTACTTTGTCATTTTTTTTCACATTTGTTATAAAATTTTATTTCGGTAGCCAAGTGACTAGTGATTACAAAAAAGGTTAAATGTTAATTGGTTTTATTTCTGTTTCAGCATCTACAAAATTACCTCCAACTGCTCCTTCTTGGTAAAACCTTTCATGCTTTTCCCTGAAGCATGGCCAACAAACGTCATCACTCTAATAATTGGCTGATGCTTTCAAAGCATTTCTGCAATTTCCTGAACACTGTCTCGAAATGAAGAAAACAATCATAACTCTTGTGTCATCATATTTCTTTTCAGAGGTGTTTGTAGCTGTGGAACAGAAAATACTTTAGTTACAACTTTTCAAAAGTCTTTACAGAAGAACTAGTTTAAAACACTACCCTGAAGCCATATATTAATATTAAGTAATCATTTTTAATATATACGTAAGAAGTTTTAACGTCTTTTTCTACTGCATTACACAATAATTTTAACAATCTTGACTCCATTTCTCATAGGCTATCATAAAGTTGTAGTCAGGCACAGGTGGCTCACACCTGTAATCCGAGCTTCTCAGCGGAGGCTCACATCTGAGGAGCATGGTTCAAAGCCTATCTGGGCAGAAAAGTCGATCAGACTCCAATTTACCACCAGAAAACCATAAGTGGAGCTGTGGCTCAAAGTGGTGGAGCACTAGCCTCGAAGAAAAGAACTCGGGGACAGCACCCAGCTTCTGAGTTCAAACCCTATAACCCATAAAATGAAATATAAAGTTCCAAAGAAGACCATTAAGTGTCTGAGTCATTTTGAGTAGCACCGAACACAGGACATGACTGACTCTCCCCTTTAACTTTCTGGACAGACAGAAAAACACACTGCAGAGCTACCACTAGTTTCCTACAACTTTCCCTCCTGTTCACTAAAGGCCCTCTTAACCTGGCCACACATGCTCAACTTCACAAAAGATAACTGCAGAATACCCTCTAGTCAATTCTAAAGCCGCTGCCAATGCTTATTCTTGGTAACCAGCAGAATGCACGAAGATGAACATGAATTTTATGATCAAGCAACATATTTTCTAAGTGATATGTCTTATCTAAAATATACTATTATCCCTACTACTTCATGTTAATAAAAAACATTGAAAATAAGGTAATAATCTAAAACATGAAATAAAATGGACTGGCAACTAAATGAAATAGAAAATGGAAGTATGAATGGGATAATAAAGGCCAGGTAGTTACACAGATATTTTTGTGATTGTTTGCCTTGGCTTTCAAGCTTGGTATGGAACTTCAAATGAAATTTTTTTTTCTTCCTTGTGTCTGTGGTTTTTTTCTTTGTTTTTGTACTGCTCCTGGAGCTTAAACTCAGGGCCTAGGTTCTGTCCCTGAGCTTCTTTTTGTTCAAGGCTATTATTGCTATACCACTTGAACCACAGTGCCACTTCTGGCTTTTTCTGAGTAGTTTATTAGATAAAGTCTAGAGTCTCATCGATTGGTTTTGAAGCAGGATCCTCAGACCCCAGCCTCCTAAGTAGCTAGGATTACAAGTGTGAGCCACCAGCTGCCAGCCTATATGTTCTTCTTTTTTGAGGTAGGGTCTCACTATGTAGCTCAGCCTATCCTCAAACTCTTAACTCCTTCTGCCTCAACCTCTTGTATGCTGAGATTGCACATTTGTACAGTCAGGTTGACAATGCCTTTACCTTCCTTATTCATCATATACAAATGCCAGTAAGCAAACACTGTATATACTAATTAATTAATTAATTTCATTTTCACACTAATCCATTTTATTAAGAACTGGCTCAGACTATTCCACGGGAATCCATACAGTGATAGTTCACAATACAAAAGAAGCAAAAAGTAAGAGCTGAGAGAAGCAACTATAGCAAATAAACTTATTCTAAACATACTTGCTCTGAATCATTGTAGCATGAAGTTTCTGCGTGTGATCAATACCTGACAACCTGCTACTCTCACTGCAAATCCAGTCTCTAACCTGCTAGCGCCAGCCTCTCTACTCTCATTTCACTGAGGCTCTATCAAAGGCATCAATGACTTCCACACTGCCATATTAAAGGAAAACTTGGTAGTTCTTGTGACAGTTCTCTTAAGCGTTCCAGAGTCTACGCTTTCCTACTGCTACTGCTGTTTCTTCCCTCCTTCTCCCATACACTTCTCCATTTCCTTCTCAAACTCCTTGGTGACGGCTTTGCTTTAAACTCTGTAGACGTTAATCTTCAGGACACCCTTCTAGACCCTCTTTGGTCTCCAAACTATCAATCTGGTGAACATCACACTGAATATCAAAAAAGCCAAGCAGGGGCTGGGGATATTGCCTAGTGGCAAGAGTGCCTGCCTCGCATACACGAGGCCTTAGGTTCGATTCCCCAGCACCACATATACAGAAAACGGCCAGAAGCGGCGCTGTGGCTCAAGTGGCAGAGTGCTAGCCTTGAGCAGGAAGAAGCCAGGGACAGTGCTCAGGCCCTGAGTCCAAGGCCCAGGACTGGCCAAAAAAAAAAAAAAAAAAGGCCAAGCAAGAGAATGATCCTGAATTCAAGTCTTAGTAACAGCACCAAATAAGTAATTGAGCCCTACACAGGAAGTGACACTGTAGCTCTAAGTAGTAGAGTGCTAGCAAGTGCCCAGGCCAAGAGTTGAAGCCCTAGAACTGAAGGGGGAAAATAAAAGCCCTACACCATCTGGCCTTCATTACTGCTCATCTGCACACCTCTTACCCTCACTCATCCTAATCTAGTCCACTGATCTTTAATAAAACTAACCAAACTAACAAATAGGGTCCTTGGACCATGCTATTCTTTCTGCCTACAGTAATCCTTCTTCCAGAAATCCCCAGTTTGCCTCCCTCACTTCCACCAGGTATCAGCTAAAACATTTCACACACAGGCTTCTCTAACCACTCTCTACACATGAAACTTTCTCCCGATGTGCCATAACTTGCTACCACTTTATTATAGATGGTTTTACTCTCACTCTTACTGGCCCCAAACTAACTTTTCCCTTATTATCTTATTCTAAGCATTCCTACTGCTCATACTTTCCAAAATGTATTCAAATTTTTTTTCTCTCTCTCTCTTTTTTTTTTTTTTGGCCAGTCCTGGGCTTGGACTCAGGGCCTGAGCACTGCCCTGGCTTCTTTTTGCTCAAGGCTAGCAGTCTGCCACTTGAGCCACAGCGCCACTTCTGGCCATTTTCTGTATATGTGGTGCTGGGGAATTGAACCCAGGGCCTCATGTATACGAGGCAAGCACTCTTGCCACTAGGCCATATCCCCAGCCCTGTATTCAAATTTTTACCATTAATTATTTAGAACAATTAAAATTCCTCCTCCTCCTTTTTTTTTTTTGTCAGTCCTGGGCCTTGAACTCAGAGCCTGAGCACTACCTCTGGCTTCCTATTGCTCAAGGCTACCCCAGCCCCAAAATTCCTCCTTCTTTATAAGGTGTGTTAGCATAAACTAGTAAGTGGAAATCTTAGCACTTTCAGCAACTACCATACCTTCAACACTACTAAGTATTACCTACCATTCCATGACCTGAAGTGTTTGATTACAACTACTTCTAATTTCTTTTTTTTTTTTTTTTTGGCCAGTCCTGGGGCTTGGACTCAGCGCCTGAGCATTGTACCTGGCTTCTTTTTGCTCAAGGCTAGCACTCTGCCACTTGAGTCACAGCGCCACTTCTGGCCATTTTCTGTATATGTGGTGCTGGGGAATCGAACCCAGGGCCTCATGTGTATGAGGCAAGCTCTCTTGCCACTAGGCCATATCCCCAGCCCTTCTAATTTCTTTAACTTTGGATGAGTATAGAAAAAATCTTTACATTTTTCTCCTGCAGGAAAAAAAATCAAAATTATTTCTATAATTTCCAAAGTAATCATATTAATGTATTGTTCTTTAAGCATATGTGAAAAATTTACTTTTTATTTAAATAGTAACTAAGTATACAGGTAGGATAGGAACATCCAAACGGAAGTCAGTAATAAAACAAAGAGAAATATGTTTATTTAAACTTTAAATCAGACTGAGGATTTTCACTACAAATAAATGAGGCTAATATCTAATATGTATTTAAGGTTTAAATTGATAAACAATAAACTTGAATAAGTATTAATCCTAACAGACAATAAAACACTTAAACATTTAAAGGACCTATTGTTACCCAAATATAAACAAGGGTATTCGCGTGCATCAATCAAAAAATGTTTTAAAATTCATATTAATTAATAAAGAACAATTTGGGCATGGTGGCATATCAGAACTTGGTTGGGATGGGGGCTGGGAATATGGCCTAGTAAAAACAGTGCTTGCCATACATACATGAAGCCCTGAGTTCCACGACTCAGCACCACATATAGAGAACAGGCCACAGGTAACTCTGTGGACCAAGTGGCAGAGTGCTAGCCTTGGGCAAAAAGAACCAGGGCCAGTGCTCAGGCCCAGAGTTCAAGCTCCCAGATGTCAAAAAAAAAAAAAAAAGAACTTGGGACGGTAAGGCAGAAGGATCACAAGTTTGAAGGTCGACTGGGATTCATAATGAAACCTTGCCTCATTTAAAAAAGCGCACGCTGGGGGCTCTGTCTTGTAATCCTAGCTACTCAAGAAGCTGAAATCGAAGGATCTCAGTTCAAAGCTAGCCCAAGCAGTCCAAGTCCATGAGACTTTCACCACCAATTAATCACCAGAAAACTGCAAATGAGCCAGTGGCTCAAAGTGGTAGAGTGCTAATGTTGAGCGAAAGAGTTCAGACTCAGCACCCATGCCCAAAGCCCCAATGACTGATTAAAAAAAGACAGAGAAAAAAAGAAAAAGACAAACAATATATAATCTTTCTTTTTTTTTTCAATTTTTTATTATCAAACTGATGTACAGAGAGGTTACAGTTTCATACGTTAGGCATTGGATACATTTCTTGTACTGTTTCTTACCTTGTCCCTCATGCCCCCCTCCCTCCCCCTCTTTCCCTCCCCCCCAGGTGTTCAGTTCACTTACACCAAACAGTTTTGCAAGTATTGCTTTTGTAGTTATTTCTCTTTTTTTATCCTGTGTCTCTCAAATTTGGTATTCCCTTTGAATTTCCTACTTCCAATACCAGTAAACGCCGTTTCCAATATACTCAGATAAGATTACAGAGATAGTGTAGGTACAACCATAGGAAGGTGATACAAGAACATCATCAATAATAGAAACTACACATACACATAGGACGTTGAAAGTAGTTACAACTGTGGTATAACAATTGTTTCCATAACATGGAGTTCATTTCACTTAGCATCATCTTATGTGTTCATAAGGGTATAGCTATTGGGCCTTGTGATGCTCTGCTATGGTTTGCCTAAACCTGTACTAATTATTCCCAATAAGGGAGGCCATAGAGTCCATGTTTCTTTGGGTCTGGCTCACTTCACTTAGTATAAGTTTTTCCAAGTCCTTCCATTTCCTTACAAATGGAACAATGTCATTCTTTCTGATAGAGGCATAAAATTCCATTGTGTATATGTACCACATTTTCCTGATCCATTCATCTATGGAGGGGCATCTGGGTTGGTTCCAGATTCTCGCTATGACAAATTGTGCTGCGATGAACATTGTTGTGCTGGTGGCATTACTGTGATTTTGTTTGTGGGCTTTTGGATAGATACCCAACAGTGGGGCTTCTGGGTCATAATCTTATAATTCTATAATTCTTATAATCTATAATTCTTATAGCATATTTTAGGTTTTGGCTTGCTGTATTACCTAGATGTACCTCAAAGTCCTAAACAGAATCAATCGTCCCGCCTCAACTTTCTACGAAACCGAGACTACAGGTATGCATCACTACACACAGCTAACACAAGACAGAATTTTAAATGAAAATCCATATCTTTGTGGAGGAAAGCATTAACACTTGCTAAAGTACCATGTGTATGTGTGCAGTTATAGTTTCATAAAGGTCTCATTTCGGCTAAGTTCGTTTTTTACCCATGTCATTCCTTCAAAAATTAAGAAAAGGGGGACTGGGAATATGGCCTAGTGGCAAGGCCTAGTGCCTCTTATACATGAAACCCTGTGTTTGATTCCCCCACACCACATATATGGAAAACGGCCAGAAGTGGCGTGGTGGCTCAAGTGGCAGAGTGCTAGCCTTGAGCAAAAAGAAGCCAGGGACAGTGCTCAGGCCCTGAGTCCAAAACCAGGACTGGCCAAAAAAAAAAAAAAAAAAAAAAAAGTAAGAAAGGTTCTACAAATAAGTAAACTTAAAACAAATTAGTTAGTAAAAAGAAATTCAACTCTAAAAATGAATGCAGATTTTTGCAATTTAAAAATAAAAAACATCTGGTTTTCCCAGTTTGAGTCATATGTATTGTTTTCTAGCAATTACTCAAAAACACCTCATTGCTTTTAAAAATAACGCATCTGGGGCTAGGATTGTGGCCTAGTGGTAAAGTACTTGTCTCACATACATGAAGCCCCAGGTTTGATACCTGAGCACCACATATACAGAAAAAGTCAGAAGTGCTGCTGTGGCTCAAGTGGTAGAGTGCTAGCCTTGAGCACAAAGAAGCCAGGACAGTGCTCAGGCCCTGAGTCCAGGCCCCAAGACTGGCAAAATAATAACCCAAATCATAACAATAAAGCATCTTAGATGACTGTTTTATGTATCTTCAACAAAAATATTTTCATCATTTCTTTACATAATTTCATACCACGTACCTTTTGTTCCATGCGTAATTCCAGAAAGGAAAAAATATCTCATTCCCATATGCTGCAGTAGTTCATAACCATGATATAAACTAATACAAATGGCATACTCGCCGTCAATTATGCCTTGATGACATCCCTGAAAAAAATCAATAATAAGTTGGGCTGGGGCTATGGCCTAGTGGCAAGAGTGCTTGCCCCTTACACATGAGGCCCTGGGTTCAATTCCCCAGCACCACACATATAGAAAATGGCCAGAAGTGGCACTGTGACTCAAGTGGCAGAGTGCTAGCCTTGAGCAAAAAGAACAGTGCTCAGGCCCTGAGTCCAAGACCCAGGACTGGCAAAAAAAAAAAACCCCAAAACAATCAGCACATGTTAAATTCAACCAAAGAAACATGAAGATACAAGCACTATACCCATGCTCTCAGGCTAATGTGCCCATATGATAACCAAGTTTTGTTTTTTCCAGTCCTTATGGCCACAAGCACTGTCCCTGGCTTCTTTTTGCTCAAGGCTAGGTAGCACTCTACCACTTGAGCTCACAGCTCCACCTCTGCCTTTTTCTATGTATGTGGTACTGAGGAATCAAACTCCGGGCTTCATGTATGCTAGGTAAGTACTCCACCACTAGGCCATATTCCCAGCCCCTGGTAACAAAGATTTAAAAGAAGAATACTGAGAATGTATTTCAATTATTTTCCTATAGCTTACATTTTTAGTGGCATTTCTCAGTGAATCATTCTAAATTCTTCCCTGACAGTGTTGAATAGTTTTCTATAGCACCCTAACTATCTGAAACAGTAAACTTGCCTCTTTATCAAATACACTCACCAATAAAATCAAAATCAGCAAGTTTAGATTTACTGAAAATTTTAGTGAACTTTTAACTTTAGGAAGAAATTTAAACATGTTTATTCATGTTTTAGATAACATAGTGAAATAGACTCCTTTAGAGGTTTGTTTGGCATGGCAGGACTGCATTTTCTGGTGTAAAATAAAAGTGACTCCTATGTAGTCACAAATATTCATTAATTATTCTCTCTGGCCTCTTCAAAATCTTTTTTCTCTAGCTAGGTGCTCTTACCCTTTTGCTCCTTGCTACTTGGGAGTCTGCCTCAAGAATACTTCTCACCAGCCATCCTAGCAACTAAAAGCCTAGGCTGATCAAGCATGTGTCTAGGAAGGAAGCAAGATGCTTTCTCAAGACCTAACCAGCAAAATCCAGAGCCCAAGAAAGCAAAGACCTTAATTCAGATCCCAGGAACTGCTAAATAAAAGCAATGTTCCATGGAGTTACACTTCTAGACTTGGGTGTCTTTTTATATAGTGAGCTTTTCTTCTAACCTTGGGCCCAGCTTGACAGACATTTTCATACACCTACTTCTCTCCAATGAACATTAAGTATTACAAGTTTTTTGTGATGCTTCTTCCTTTCTGGTATTACAAGTAAGCCCAAATATTCTGGGATTCAAATTTAGCTACAATTTGCTCTTTCATGGGTCAGTGATACGCTTCAATAACTCATTTTATGTTTTAGCCTTCCTATCATAAACATTTATACTTACCACAATATTTGGAGATGGGTTTTTCCTAAATTGATCTCTGGCCAGAATTATCTGGTACTTGGTTAGATTGGGGATATCTCTTCTCATCAAAACATTGCTCAGAATCAGAGAACTTGCAAATGTTTCCAAACTCTGCAAATGTAAAAAAAAATATTGTAAGTTTAAAGACCTTTTTTCAAACATATTAATTTTTGCCACATGTTAAAGTAATTAATATATTTAATAAAGTTTGTTTTGAAATGAAGTTTTGGGCTAACACAGCATAGATAATAAAATTGAAGCATCGTTGACATCTAAACCTGGATAGTATCTAAACATGGGCCTCACAAGCTAGGGCTCACACCTGTAATCCAAGCAACTCAGGATCTGACAATCACAGTTCAAAACCAGCCTGGACAGCAAAGATTAAACTCTTTTTTTTTGCCAGTCCTGGGGCTTTGACTGAGGGCCTGAGCACTGTCCCTGGCTTCTTTTTGCTCAAGGCTAGCACTCTGCCACTTGAGCCCCAGCGCCACTTCTGGCTTTTGTCTGTGTATGTGGTGCTGAGGAATCGAACCCAGGGCTTCATGCATGCTAGGCAAGCACTTTACCACTAAGCCACATTTCCAGCCCCAAGATTAAACTCTTATTTCCAATGAACTACTCAGAGAAAGCCAGAAGTCTTGCTGTGGCTCAAAAAGTAGAATGCTAGCTAGCCAAACAAAACAAGCTTATAGACAGTGCCCAGGCAAGTTTTCGCCCCAGGATTGGCAGAAAGAAAAAGAAGGGCAGTGGTATTTTTCATTGCTGCATCTTCCACCTCTAGAACAAATAATAGCACATAGGTCCCAAGTAAATGTTTGCAGATGGTTGAATAAATTGAAATGTCTTTAATTTCATTCATTAATTCTTCCAACCAGTATTAAATATCCATCACACATCAAATGTACCTCTTAAATACCGGGAATCTTATGACTAAGACAAATGACGCTGGCTGCTCTCATAGTTTACAATCCAAGGAAGGAAACCAAAGGATCAAGAAATGGATAGAGATGGAGATTGAAGCTCCTAGCAAGTGCAGGGTCCTATGTCTGATCCCTGATTCTAGGACAAAAAAAAAGACTAAAAGATGGTAATAGATAAGTTTTGTTTCTTGGTTTTGTTGTGGAAAGTGTTTTTTGTTGTTGTTGTTGTTGTTTTTTTCAAATTTTTATTATCAAACTGATGTACAGAGAGGTTACAGTTTCATACGTTAGGCATTGGATACATTTCTTGTACTGTTTGTTACCTTGTCCCTCATGCCCCCCTCCCTCCCGTGGAAAGTGTTTTTATTTTTATTTTTTGTAGCCCAAATTAGCCTCAAACTTGTAATCCTCCTGCCTCATCCTCCCGAGTTCTAAGATTACAGGCATAGCCACATAACCAGTTGAAAATAGGTAATTTTGATAAATACAATGTTATTAATACAATTAAGAATCTAGAACTTCATTGTATGTATGTATGTATGTATGTGTGTGTATAAATATGTATACACACACACACACACATATATATATATCACATTTTCTTGAGTGGGTCAGGGGAATGTGGTATATGTACACCATGGAATTTTATGCTTCCAACAGAAACAAGGACATTGCCCCATTTGTAAGGAAACAGACTTGAAGCAAGCCAGACCTGAAGAAATATAGGCTATATGGTTTCCCTCATTTGTAATCAATAGAATGTATCTATAAATCTACAAATAAACTTAATGGATAGTAAAGGACAAAAATATTACACTTGGACATGATAGATTAAACAGGACTCTAAACATTCACACAGTGAGAACAAAGGAGGATATTCTTAGGAGAGGATCATAGGGCTCAAGCGCTGTGTGCATATGAACACAAAAAATGATGCTTGTCCAAGTGAACTCCAAGAAATGGAAATAACAAGTTTTTTCATCATATTGTTTGTGGGTTTTTTTCTCCCTCTTTTCTTCTAGTTTTCCCTTTAGTCGCCATTTTTTATTTCTGTATCCTTTGTCATGTATACAAGTTTATCTCATTTGGGGAGGGGAAGGGAAGCTTAGGAACAGTAGGACCAATTGTGCACTAATTCAGCAGTGATACTCGACAGTCACTACATTGGAAATGAACTATACAACTTGGGGGGGAGCTGTTCAGGATGGGAGGAACTGGGAGAAAATGAGGGAGGGTGTGACACTCTTTAAAAAGAAATGCACTGTCTTAAGTAACTGTAACTCCTCTGTACATCACCTTAGAATAAAAAAAAGAATCTAAAAGAGAGTAAAGTTACGTAGCTTTGAGGCTACGTATGTTAACATGAACGATGAGTTGAGTCTATGATGTTATGTTCTGACGGAGCAAGCATTCCAGAAAGAAAATAGTAAACCAACAGGAGTAATCTTAATGGTAAATGAAGGAAGAAAGAGACCTCTACATGAACAGCTGCCAGAGTGACAAATAATTGTTTATTTTAGTACATTTCTTACCTCTCTCTTCCAGCTTTCCTGAATACATTGTCTTACAAAAAAAGCACTGTAAACATATTAACAAAGTGAAATTCTAACTGCACATGACTAACAAATGAGGCAAATATTGGAGTTAAGAATGTAGTTCAGTGCTTAGGGGACTGATCTATTATGAAAGACCCTGCCACCAAAGGAGTGGGGGCAGGAGGGAGGACTGGAGGAAAGAAAGAAGAAAAAAAGAGAGAATGACCAGAATATTCTATATCTTCAATAAATAATACTTAGGAAAAAATAATGCTAAGATTTTTTTATTTAATTTCATTGTCAAGGTGATGTACAGAGGGGCTACAGTTACATATGTAAGGCAGAGAGGAAATTTCTTGTAAACTAGTTACCTCCTCCATTTTGTTCCACCTCCGTTCCTCCCTAGTGCTGCCCCCCCCCAAGTTATACAGTTTCTTTATATTATCTTTTTCTTTTCTTTCTTTTTCTCTTTTTCTTTTTCTTTTTTCCTTTGGCCAGTCCTGTGGCCTGAACTGAGGGCCGGGGCACTGTCCCTGGCTTCTTTTCGCTCACGGCTAACATTGTACCACTTGAGCCACAGCGCCACTTTCAGCTTTTTCTGGTTATGTGGTGCTGAGGAATCAAACTCAGAGCCTGAAGCATCACTGTTGTATTGGTTTGTCCTTTGCCCTTTGTAATGGAGATTTCACAACAAAAAGAAACCACAGGGCTGGGAATATGGCCTAGTGGTAAAGTGCTAGCCTCATATACATGAAGCCCTGGGTTCAATTCCTCAGCAACACATGTATATACAAAAAGCCAGAAGTGGCACTGTGGCTCAAGTGGCAGAGTGCTAGCCTTGAGCAAAAAGGAAGCCAGGGACAGTGCTCAGGTTCTGAGTTCAAGGCCCAGGAATGGCAAAAATAAATAAACTAATTAATTAATTAAAGAAAGAAAATGACAATCATGTTAAAAAAAAAAAAAAAAAAACAGTGTCCCCACAAAATTTCAAAGTAGCTGCCACTGGAATGAAATCTACACTAGTTTTACAAAGGTCCCTCCCCTCCCCTCCCCTTCTTTCCTTCCTCCCTTCCTTGGAGTTACTGGCACCTGAAATAAAGGCCTCAAGTTCTCCCTCTTTCACTCAGGTTGGTGCTCTACCACTTAAGCCACACCTCCACTCTGGCTTTTTGCTGGTTGATGGAGGATAAGCAGCTCATGGACTTTTCTTCCTGGGATGGCCTTGAACCACAATCATCAGATATCAGTCTCCTGAGTAGCTAGGATTTCAGGTGAGGGCCACCAGCTGAGATTTGAACTTCTTGAAAGGCTGAAATGATAATTAAATATCAAAAATTTAAAAAGTTACCTTAAAAGTATGGCCCAAATGCTAGAAAGCTTGGCTAGCAAATGGAAGGCATGAACAGAAATTCCAATATCACACACACACAAAAAAACAACACGAATGCAGCTGGGAATATGGCCTAGTGTAAAGTGCTTGCCTCGTATACATGAAGCCCTGGGTACGATTCCTCAGCACCACATATATAGAAAAAGCTGGAAGTGGTGCTGTGGCTCAAGTGGTAGAGTGCTATCCTTGAGCAAAAAGAAGCCAGGGACAGTGCTCAGGCCCTGAGTTCAAGGCCCACGACTGGCAAAAAAAAAACAAAACGGAGCAAAATAGAAAGAAAGAAAAAGGAAAAAAATATGTATGGAAGTACTGGAGGAAAACTAGTCTATCCTCCTTATTGTTTAGAGAATTAGATTGCTGGCAGCTTTGTAAAAGGTTACCTGGGCTCATAGATCTATCTGATTACTCCTTTTTCTTCTACATGGTTAGCTTTCTTAACCATGTGGCTAACATGCAATCATCAAATTCCGTAGGTCGTTCAGAGAGCCAGCCCACTTTTAAGAAAGAAGAACATATTCATGTCTCAATAGAAGAAGTGGCAAAGAAATCACTCATCATCTTTAATCCATCCCCAAACTCATAACTTCAAAGACCTCTTCAATATATGGATTCTATAATATATGGATTCTGTATGTTCTCTTTTCTAGATTCTGCCAGTGAATTTATGCAAACCTAGAACTAGGAGAAAAAAGGCTTACCTGGATGTATGTCTTTTGGATGGCTGCCAGTTCTTCCCCAAGGGCACAACAAGCTTCACAACTCGTCTTTCATGAGACTATGGCAAAATATCTGCAGAATCTTCAGAACAAAGCTCAATCTGCCCAATTAGTAGGTTAGTAATAGCCTGCTGCACAGCCTACACAAATCCATAAAATATGAGAATAAATTTTTTTTTATTTTATATATTTTGGCCAGTCCTGGGCCTTGGACTCAGTGCCTGAGCACTGTCCCTGACTTCCTTTTGCTCAAGGCTAGCACTCTGCCACTTGAGCCACAGCGCCACTTCTGGCCATTTTCCGTATATGTCGTGCTGGGGAATCAAACCCAGGGCTTCATGTATACTAGGCAAGCTCTCTTGACACTAGGCCATATCCCCAGCCCAGAATAAATTATTTAACATGTTGATTTTTTAACTATATACAGAAATGAAATAGTAAGAGTCTCAGGCCAGCATAGGCCCAGATAGCAAGAGTCTGTCTTAAAAGCGATGAGCCTGGGGATTCAATATTTGTACATGTCTCTAGACTGGGGCCTGGACACTATCCCTGAACTCTTTTTGTTCAAGTCTAGCACTCTATTGTTAGAGCCACAGCTCCATTTCTGGCTGTTGCAATTGGAAATAAGAATCTCATGGACTTTTCTACCTGCACTTGCCTAGTTTTCTGCAAAGATGATGAAAAAATTGTGAGGTTCCAAAACATCATGTGGATAATGGAATCAACCACTACCATACCACCCATGGTGTGTGTGTATGTGTGGTCTGTGTGTGTGTGTGTGTGTGTGTGTGTGTGTGTGTGTACGTACCAGTACCAGGCCTTAAAAACTTGCATTCATCTTTCTTGTTCATGGCTGGTATTCTATTACTTGAGACACACTTCTAGTCTGGCTTTTTCCTGATAAATTTGAAAAGGAAACTTGAAGACTTTTCTTCTAGGGCTGGCTTCGAACCTCATTACTACAGGTCTCAGCTTTCTGAGTAGCTGGGCTCTGAATTCAAGCCTATTACCTCACAGAAATATAAAAGAGAAAGAGATAAAAGGAAGGAAGGAGGAAGGAAGGAATGAAAGAAGGAAGGAAGTTAGTTGAACATTGTGTCCTCACATTAGATGTAAGACCTATCTCAAAGTATTTCTGCTGGATATACCCATGCAAAACTTATAATAGTTTCCTGCAGTAGATGGGTAAGAGCAGATAATCCACTAGCTTCCGCACCCCATTCCTTTGAAAGAGTCTGGAATTTACCCCAAAGTGTTTGCATGACACCTATTTCTTTTTTAAAAATTATTATTCTTAATTTATTATTATTATTATTACTAATTTATTGTTGTTACAGAAAGAGTCCAATTACATGAGTCAGGTAATGAGTACTTTTTGTTTGTTTGTTTGCAGTCCAGGGGCTTGTTACTGAAGGCCTGAGTACTGTCCCTGGCTTCTTTTTGCTCAAGGGTAGTACTGTGCCTCTTGAGCCACAGCACCTCTTCTGACTTTTTCTGTTCATGTGGTGCTGAGGAATCAATCCCTGGGCTTCATGCATGCTAGGCAAGCACTCTACCGCTAAGCCACATTCCCAGCTCATGAGGACATTTTTGACACCTATTTCTAGCACAAGGCACATTTGACCTTTTAAGTTTTTCTTTTTTTTTTTCAGACTTAACATTTCTGATGAACTAAAGATTGGCTTTTTCACCACAGACCACGCCACTCAGACTGACTGCAGTGAAATTTTGCCACTAAAAGAATTGACTTCATCTACAGGAAAGATAGTACAGGTAGAGTGGGGCTTATTTCTAAACATCTAAAATAGTTGCGCAAAATTGTTTCCATTGTATCTTTGATCAACAGAACTGAACTTACCAAAAATATGTGCATCTGAATGACAGTATGTGTTTCAAAAATTATGAATATAAGCTATGATTTTTATTTGTCATATGTATGCCATGCTTTTATATGTAACTTGCTTAGTTGTCGTTATTCTCAGGACATCTATAAGCATTTCTGACTTTGATATTTGAAAGATATAAGATATTTTTGTGTATAGGTGAATGAGGGAAGACAATGAAATACTGAATACTTAGGAAGCCATCACAACAGCTTTGTCAGACCTTGACATTTTCTCTTATTTCCTTTAGATGTATATTTTTATTGTAAAGGGATAAAAAGCCTTTTGTATGCATCAGAACATCAAGAGTTATTGTTAAAACAAAATGAACAAACAAACAAAAAAACAACCCCTAGGGACTGGGACTATGGCGTAGTGGCAAGAGTGCTTGCCTCCTATACATGAAGCCCTGGGTTCAATTCCTCAGCACCACATATAGAGAAAAGGCCAGAAGTGGCACTGTGGCTCAAGTGGCACAGTGCTAGCCTTGAGCAAAAAGAAGCTAGGGACAGTGCTCAGGCCCTGAGTCCAAGCCTTAGAACTGGCAAAACAAAAACAAAACAAAACAAGAAACCCTAATCAATAAAATGATCACATGAAGTCGCATACTACTAATTGCTCAGGGGTACCTTCTTTGCTTAAGATAACTCAGAAATAACCCCATGACAACACATCAACAGTTTGCTCATAGGCAGGCATGGTGGTGTATGCCTATCATTCCAGCACTCAAGAGGCAAAGGTTTGGCCTTTTATACCCAAATCCCTGGGTTCCTTTTCATTGTTGCCCCCCCTTCCAAAGAAACCCTCCAACATTTAGTTCACAAGCATATATAATGGCACAAAATGGACACCATCTATTTAGACATGTGGGCGGCATCTAATCCTTCACTGTGGTGATGCACAATCCCTCTGATTCGTGGGCCAGCAAACGTGGGGTGTAAGTTCTTAACTGGGACTTCTGAGTCAGAGGACCCAAATTAAACATGAAATCAACGAATTCATAAGACACAATGACAATGAAAACACATCACAAAGAAACCTATGGGACACAGCTAAGGCAGTACTGAGGGGCAAGATCATTGCCCTCAGCACTCACATTAAAAGAATGGAAGCAGAGCAGGTGAATAACCTCACGATGAAACTAAAACAACTGGAAAAACAAGAAATGACAGAATCTAAAACGACTAGGAGGGGAGAGATCACAAGATTAAAGAGGAGATAAATCTGATTGAAAATAGAAAGACCATTCAACAAATAAATAAGACTAAAGCTGGTTCTTTGAGAAAATAAATAAAATTGACAGACCCCTCGCAAGACTTACAAAAAAAAGAAGAGACTCATATACGTAAAATCAAGGACTCCACCAGAAAAATTACAACAAGTAGACACGATATTCAAACAATCATAAGGAGCTATTTCCAAAACCTCTATTCAGCAAAAAACAATAATTTTACAGAAATGGATCAATTCTTAGAGAAGTACAAACTGCCCAAACTGAACCAAGAAGAAATAAATCAATTAAATAAACCAATAACTTACAGTGAGATACAGGAGGTAATCAAGAACCTTCCAACAAAGAAAAGCCCAGGCCCAGATGGATTCACTAATGAATTCTACAAAACCTTTAGTGATGACCAAATACCAATGTTCCTCAAACTCTTCCGCAAAATAGAAACAGAGGGAGAAATCCCAAACTCATTCTACGAAGCTAATATCATACCCATTCCCAAACCAGGCAAAGACCCAACAAAAAAAGAGAACTACAGACCAATATCACTAATGAACACAGACGCAAAGCTCCTCAATAAAATATTAGCTAACAGGATCCAGAAACTGATCAAGAAAATCATACATCATGACCAAGTAGGCTTCATCCCACAGTCACTAGGATGGTTCAACATCCGTAAATCAATCAATGTAATTCACCACATCAACAGAACTAAAATCAAGAATCACATTGTTATCTCAGTCGATGCCCAAAAAGCCTTTGACAAAATACAACATCCATACTTATTAAAAGCTCTGGAGAGAACAGGAATAGATGAAACATTCCTCAAAACAATAAAAGCCATATACAACAGACCAACTGCTAACATCATATTAAATGGATAGAAACTTAAATCATTCCCCCTAGACTCGGGAGCAAGACAAGGATGCCCACTCTCCCCACTTCTATTCAACATAGTGCTGGAATCCCTAGCCATAGCAATAAGGCAAGAGGAGGATATCAAAGGGATCCACATCGGCAAGGAAGAAATCAAACTATCCTTATTCACAGATGACATGATCTTATATCTGAAAAGACCCAAAAAACTCAGTACCCAAACTCCTACACCTAATAAACCATTTTGGCAAAGTAGCAGGATACAAAATCAATCCACAAAAGTCAGCAGCTTTTCTGTACACCAGCAATGTACAAACAGAAAAGGAAATTATGGAAACAATTCCATTTACAGTAGCCAAAAAAAAATAAATAAATAAAGTACCTAGGGATCTAGGGATCAACCTAACCAAGGACGTGACGGCCATATTTAATGAGAACTATAAAAATCTAATAAGGGAAATCAAAGAAGACACAAGGAGATGAAAAGACCTCCCATGCTCATGGGTACGCAGAATCAATAAAGTGAAAATGGCCATATTGCCCAAATTGTTATACAAATTCAATACAATCCCTATCAAAATCCCAGTTACATTCTTCACTGAAATAGAGAAAGCAGTCCACAAATTCATATGGAACAGAAAAAGACCTAGAATAGCCAAAGCAACTCTAGGCAAAAAAAGCAGTGCAGGAGGTATCACAATACCAGACTTCAAGCTCTACTATAGAGCCATCATAACTAAAACAGCCTGGTATTGGTATAAAAACAGACCGGAAGACCAATAGATTCGAATTGAAGATCCAGAAATAAAACCGCACTCTTACAGTCACCTGATGTTCGACAAAGGAGCTAAAGACATATAATGGAATAAACATAGCCTCTTCAACTACTGGTGCTGGGAAAACTGGGCAGCCATATGCAGAAAACTCAAAGTAGACCCAAGCCTATCACCACACACCAAGATCAACTCAAAATGGATCAAGGACCTCAACATCAATCCTGAATCCTTGAAACTACTGAAGGACAGAGTAGGAAAGACGCTAGAACTTATAGGCACAGGAAGGAACTTCCTGAATAGAGTGCCAGGGGCACAACAAATAGGGGAGAGACTCGACAAATGCGACTACTACAAATTAAAAAGTTTCTGCACAGCTAAGGACAGAGCCACCAAAATAGAAAGACAGCCAACCATATGGGAAAGAATCTTTACCAGCACAGGAACAGACAAAGGCCTAATATCTGTCATCTACAGAGAACTCAAAAAACTAAGCCCCTCCAAGCCCAGTACACCAATTAGGAAATGGGCAAAGGAGCTCAAGAGAGACTTCACAAGAGAAGAAATAAAAATAGCAAAGAAACATATGAGGAAATGTTCAACATCCCTGGTAGTAAAGGAAATGCAAATAAAAACAACCCTGAGATACCACCTCACTCCAGTTAGAATGGCCTATACTCTGAACTCAGGCAACAACAAATGCTGAAGGGGGTACGGGAAAAGAGGACCCCTTCTCCATTGTTGGTGGGAGTGCAAATTAGTACAACCACTTTGGAGAACAGTATGGAGGTTTCTCAAAAAGCTCAACATAGACCTACCCTATGACCCAGCCATACCACACCTAGGCATCTATCCTGAACAGCAGGTCCCAAGATATCAAAAAGACATGTGTACTTCCATGTTTATCGCTGCACAATTCACAATAGCCAAAATATGCAATCAACCCAGATGCCCCTCCACAGATGAATGGATCCAAAAAATATGGTACCTATACACAATGGAATACTACATGGCGATTAGGAATGGTGAAAAATTGTTATTCGCAGGGAAATGGTCAGAACTTGAACAACTAATGTTGAGCGAGACAAGCCTAGAACACAGAAAACAAAGGGGCATGATCTCCCTGATATATGACTGTTAAGCTGGGGTGACAGGGAGACAGTAGAGACCAGGTCTGTGAAACCAAAAACTGCTTGTCAAATGGTATTTCCCACAGGATTGGGTCAGTGACCTAACATTATGTAAGTAAAACCAAACAACTACTCAAATATAAAGGTCAAAAATTGACCTCTCAGTGGATCACAATAGCTCAAAAGCTATGTATGTACATTCATATGAGACTACTGTCAACATAGTCTAATATCGACATGACATTTAAAGCCCTAGGCGAATTTTCTTTGGTGTACACCATGTGGCTAATGTATATGTTCTTGGTATACTGTGTATTGTATATATGTCTACCTGACCTAGGGAAGGGAAAGAAAATCAGGGTGTAAGATATCACAAGAAATGTATACACTGCCCTAGTATGTAACTGTACCCTTTTTGTACAACACCTTGTCAAAACAGTTGTTTAATTAATAAATAAATTTTTAAAAATTCAACCTAGCGATTTCTAATTATAATGCTAAGCTGTACACTTTTAAAACAAGGGTACTGTAGCTCCTTAGGTGATGTTGAAGGGAAATGAATCTCCACAAAAGAAAAAAAAAAAAAGCCAGAAGTACAGGGTTCGCTCAAGGGGTAGAGCCAAAAATGCTAAGCAAGAACATAAGGCCCTGGATTCCTGTCCCCCAATACTAATATACACACACACACACAAACAAAAAACATGGCAAACAAGTCTTATAATCACAAATTACATTTGCCTTCAAATTGTTTGAGGTTTGAATGTTAAACACTGGTACTTGTTTTTAGGTTGTGTTTCTCAAATTTAAACATTGAGCCATGTTAACTCCTGTCTACTTACCCGCTCTTCACGCCCTTCAGCAAGGATCACCACAATCCTGCCTTGACGTTCATGGCCAGTTCTCCACATTCGTTGTATAAGGCGAATCGGGCTCTTTTGGGCATCAAAACATATTATAAGTCCAACTTCTCCAATGTCTGAACCTCCTTCACCAACACAGGTAGAGACTAATGCGTTGTTACCATCATCACAAGATCGCTCACTACCTGAAATAAAAACAATTTAACACTACTAGGTCTAATAAAAGAACTGCAGATCAAAGTATTTTTCTCAACTCACGTGAAAATGGAAAAATCAGATTAAAAATCAGCATTATAGATGCCACAGAATAGGAAAAAGGGTCACAAAGTGGCATGTTATGCCAAAAGAGACTAATGTAGGATAGAAAGAGCAAGGTTGTGATGTCAGAAGGCTTTGTCAACAATAGAAGTTTCTCAGGGAGAAAGCCATGATTTTATTTTTAATAGCACTGCAAGGAACATAAAGGCAGGTGAATGGCCTATAGCAATTACTCCTATTACTCATTTCTTAGATTTAAATGTTACTTGCACGTACAATACTTTTCTATTATTCATTTTGTGAGTAGGTGCATGTACTGACGGTACTGGGGCCTGAACTCAGGGCCTGAGTGCTATCCCTTAGCTTTATCACTGAAACCTGGCACTCTACCACTTGAGCCACTGCTTCACTTCTGGCTTTGCTGGATAATTGTAAATAAGAGTCTCATGGACTTTTCTGCGCACGCGGGTTTTAAACCTTGAGCCTTAGTTCTCATCTACCCGCTAGGTAGAATTATATGCATGAGCCCCCAACACACAGCTCTTTCACCATTATCAGTAGAATTTTATAATTTTATTTTTTGGTTTTTATTCTCCTCTGTTGCTATTTTTTATTTTTGTGCCTTTTTTTTTGGTTTTTGTTTTGCCATTCCTGGGCCCTGAAATCAGGGTCTGAGTACTGTCTCTGGCTTCTTTTTGCTCAAGGCTAGCACTCTGCCTCTTGAGCCACAGCGCCACTTCTGGTGCTGGGGAATCAAAACCAGGGCTTCATGTATATGAGGCAAGCTCTATTGCTGCTAAGGCATATTCCCAGCCCTTTGTGTGCCTTTTGTCTTGTATGTACGTGTATCTATTG
>NW_025960645.1:0-38814 GCF_023159225.1 Perognathus longimembris pacificus | reverse complement strand
GCTTTTTCTCTGTTCCATCACCAAAATCCAGATTCTTTTGGGGAGTTACCAGTACAGTAACCATACCAGGAAGTACTTAATTTATTAAGCTACTGCTTTTCTTAATCTCAGTGGAGATATTTACTGATAAACAGCTACCTACGCAGCATGTTCATGTCGTTCCTAAATGAGCTTTTTATCTCTCTGCCCTCACCATAAATCAGATTCTTCTGAGGAGTTCCCAGTACATTATCCGTTCCCCTGTGTAATTACCTTAACAAGCTCCAGCTGTTTTTATTCTCAGAAGGTTTCCCCCTGATATACAGCTGCCTACCCCCTTCGTAAGTGCAGGTCCTAAATGAGCTTTTTTCTCTGTTCCTTCACCACAATCCAGATACTTTTGGGGAGTTACCAGTACAGTAACCATACCAGGAAGTACTTAATTTATTACGCTACTGCTTTTCTTAATCTCAGTGGAGATATATACTGATAAACAGCTACCAACGCAGCATGGTTCATGTCGTTCCAAAATTAGCTTTTATCTCTCTCCCTCACCACAAATGAGATTCTTCTGAGGAGTTCCCAGTACATTATCCTTTCCCCTGTGTAATTACCTTAACAAGCTCCAGCTGTTTTTATCTCAAGAAGGTTTCCTCCCTGATATACAGCTGCCTACCCCTTCGTAAGTGCTGGTCCTAAATGAGCTATTTTCTCTGTTCCCTCACCACAATCCAGATTCTTTTGGGGAGTTACCAGTACAGTAACCATACCAGGAAGTACTTAATTTATTAAGCTACTGCTTTTCTTAATCTCAGTGGAGATATTTACTGATAAACAGCTACCTATGCATCATGTTCATTGTCGTTCCTAAATGAGCTTTAATCTCTCTGCCCTCACCACAAATCAGATTCTTCTGAGGAGTTCCCCGTACATTATCATTTCCCCTGTGTAATTACCTTAACAAGCTCCAGCTGTTTTTATTCTCAGAAGGTTTCTTCCCTGATATACAGCTGCCTACCCCCTTCGTAAGTGCAGGTCCTAATTGAGCTTTTTTCTCTGTACCCTCCCCACAATCCAGATTCTTTTGGGGAGTTACCAGTACAGTAACCATACCAGGAAGTACTTAATTTATTAAGCTACTGCTTTTCTTAATCTCAGTGGAGATATTTACTGATAAACAGCTACCTACGCAGCATGTTCATGTCGTTCCTAAATGAGCTTTTATCTCTCTGCCCTCACCACAAATCAGATTCTTCTGAGGAGTTCCCAGTACATTATCCTTTCCCCTGTGTAACTACCATTAACAAGCTCCAGCTGTTTTTATTCTCAGAAGGTTTACTCCCTGATATACAGCTGCCTACTTACCCTTCGTAAGTGCAAGTCCTAAATGAGCTTTTTTCTCTGTTCCCTCACCACAATCCAGATTCTTTTGGGGAGTTACCAGTACAGTAACCATACCAGGAACTACTTAATTTATTAAGCTACTGCTTTTCTTAATCTCAGTGGAGATATTTACTGATAAACAGCTACCTACGCAGCATGTTCATGTCGTTCCTAAATGAGCTTTTATCTCTCTGCCCTCACCACAAAAATCAGATTCTTCTGAGGAGTTCCCAGTACAATATCCTTTCCCCTGTGTAATTACCTTAACAAGCTTCAGCTGTTTTTATTCTCAGAAGGTTTACTCCCTCATATACAGCTGCCTACCCCCTTCGTAAGTGCAGGTCCTAAATGAGCTTTTTTCTCTGTTCCCTCACCACAATCCAGATTCTTTTGGGGAGTTACCAGTACAGTAAACATACCGGGAATTACTTAATTTATTAAGCTACTGCTTTTCGTAATCTCAGTGGAGATATTTACTGATAAACAGCTACCTACGCAGCATGTTCATGTCGTTCCTAAATGAGCTTTTATCCTCTCTGCCCTCACCACAAATCAGATTCTTCTGAGGAGTTCCCAGTACATTATCCTTTCCCCTGTGTAATTACCTTACAAGCTCCAGCTGCTTTTATTCTCACAAGGTTTACTCCCTGATATACAGCTGCCTACTCCTTCGTAAGTGCAGGTCCTAAATGAGCTTTTTTCTCTCTTCCCTCACCAAAATCCAGATTCTTTTGGGGAGTTACCAGTACAGTAACCATACCCAGGAAGTACTTAATTTATTAAGCTACTGCTTTTCTTAATCTCAGTCTAGATATTTACTGATAAACAGCTACCTACGCAGCATGTTCATGTCGTTCCTAAATGAGCTTTTATCTCTCTCCCCTCACCACCAAATCAGATTCTTCTGAGGAGTTCCCACAGTACATTATCCTTTCCGCTGTGTAATTAGTTTAACAAGCTCCAAGCTGTATTTATTTTCAGAAGGTTTACTCCCTGTTATACAGCTGCCTACCCCCTTCGTAAGTGCCGGTCCTAAATGAGCTTTTTTCTCTGTTCCCTCACCACAATCCAGATTCTTTTGGGAGTTACCAGTACAGTAACCATACCAGGAAGTACTTAATTTATTAAGCTACTGCTTTTCTTAATCTCAGTGGAGATATTTACTGATAAACAGCTACCTACGCAGTATGTTCATGTCGTTCTTAAATGAGCTTTTATCCTCTCTGCCCTCACCACGAATCAGATTCTTCTGAGGAGTTCCCAGTACATCATCCTTTCCCCTGTGTAATTACCTTAACAAGCTCCAGCTGTTTTTATTCTCAGAAGGTTTACTCCCTGATATACAGCTGCCTACCCCCTTCCTAAGTGCAGGTCTTTAATGAGCTTTTTTCTCTGTTCCCTCACCACAATCCAGATTCTTTTGGGAGTTACCAGTACAGTATCCATACCAGGAAGTACTTAATTTATTAAGCTACTGCCTTTCTTAATCTCAGTGGAGATATTTACTGATAAACAGCTACCCTACCCAGCATGATCATGTCGTTCCTAAATGAGCTTTTATCTCTCTCCCCTCAGCACAAATCAATTTCTTCTGAGGAGTTCCCAGTACATTATCCTTTCCCCTGTGTAATTACCTTAACAAGCTCCAGCTGTTTTTATTCTCAGAAGGTTTACTCCCTGATATACAGCTGCCTACCCCCTTCGTAAGTGCAGGTCCTAAATGAGCTTTTTTCTCTGTTCCCTCACCACAATCCAGATTCTTTTGGGGAGTTACCAGTACAGTAACCATACAAGGAAGAACTTAATTTATTAAGCTACTGATTCTTAATCTCAGTGGAGATATTTACGGATAAAACAGCTACCTACGCAGCATGTTCATGTCGTTCCTAAATGAGCTTTTATCTCTCTTCCCTCACCACAAATCAGATTCTTCTGAGGAGTTCCCAGTACATTATCCTTTCCCCTGTGTAATTACCTTAACAAGCTGCAGCTGTTTTTATTCTCAGAAGGTTTACTACATGATATACAGCTGCCTACCCCCTTCGTAAGTGCAGGTCCTAAATGAGCTTTTTTCTCTGTTCCCTCACCACAATCCACATTCTTTTGGGGAGTTACCAGTACAGTAACCATACCAGGAAGTACTTAATTTATTAAGCTACTGCTTTTCTTAATCTCAGTGGAGATATTTACTGATAAACTGCTACCTACGCAGCATGTTCATGTCGTTCCTAAATGAGCTTTTATCTCTCCCCTCACCACAAATCAGATTCTTCCTGAGGAGTTCCCAGAACATTATCCCTTTCCCAGGTGTAATTACCCTTAACAAGCTCCAGCTGTTTTTATTCTCAGAAGGTTTACTCCCTGATATACAGCTACCTACCCCCTTCGTAAGTGCTGGTTTTAAAAGAGATTTTTTCTCTGTTCCCTCAACACAATCCAGATTCTTTTGGGGAGTTACCCGTACAGTAACCATACCAGGAAGTACTTAATTTTAAGCTACTGCTTTTCTTAAACTCAGTGGAGATATTTACTGATAACAGGTACCTATGCAGCATGTTCTGTCGTTCCTAAATGAGCTTTTATCTCTCTCCCCTCACCACAAATCAGATTCTTCTGAGGAGTTCCCAGTTCATTATCCTTTCCCCTGTGTAATTACCTTAACAAGCTCCAGCTGTTTTTATTCTCAGAAGTTTACTCCCTGATATACAGCTCCCTACCCCATTCGTAAGTGCGGGACCTAAATGAGCTTTTTTCTCTGTTCCCCTCTCCACAATCCCAGATTCTTTTGGGGAGTTACAGTACAGTAACCATACCAGGAAGTCCATAATTTATTAAGCTACTGCTTTTCTTAAACTCAGTTTAATTATTTACTGATGAACAGCTACCTACGCAGCATGTTCATGTCGTTTCTAAATGAGCTTTTGTCTCTCCTCCCCCCCTCACCACAAATCAGATTCTTCTGAGGAGTTCCGAAACATTATCCTTTCCCCCGTGTAATTCCCTTATCAAGCTCCAGCTGTTTTTATTCTCAGATGGTTTACTCCCTGATATACAGCTGCCTACCCCCTTCGTAAGTGGAGGTCCTAAATGAGGATTTTTCTCTGTTCCCTCACCCACAATCCAGATTCTTTCGGGGGAGTTACCAGTACAGTAACCATACCAGGAAGTACTTAATTTATTAAGCTACTGCTTTTCTTAATCTCAGTGGAGATATTTACTGATGAACAGCTACCTAAGCAGCATGTTCATGTCGTTCCTAAATGAGCTTTTATCTCTCTCCCCTCACCACAAATCAGATTTCTTCTGATTAGTTCCCAGTACATTATCCTTTCCCCTGTGTAATTACCTTAACAAGCTCCAGCTGTTTTTATTCTCAGAAGGTATACTCCCTGATATACAGCTGCCTACCCCCCCTTCGTAAGTGCAGGTCCTAAATGAGCTTTTTTCTCTGTTCCCTCACCACAATCCAGATTCTTTTGGGGAGTTACCAGTACAGTATCCACACAGGGAGTAATTAATATATTAAGCTACTGCTTTCCTTAATCTCAGTGGAGATATTTACTGATAAACAGCTACCTACGCAGCATGTTCATGTCGTTCCTAATGAGCTTTCATCTCTCTCCCCCTCACCACAAATCAGATTCTTCTGAGGAGTTCCCATTACATTATCCTGTCCCCTGTGTAATTACCTTAACAAGCTCCAGCTGTTTTTGTTCTCAGAAGGTTTACTCCCTGATATACAGCTGCCTAACCCCTTCGTAAGTGCAGGTCCTAAATGAGCTTTTTTCTCTGTTCCCTCACCACCATCCAGATTCTTTGGGGAGTTTACCAGTACAGTAACCATACCAGGAAGTACTTAATTTATTAAGCTACTGCTTTTCTTAATCTCAGTGGAGATATATACTGATAAACAGCTACCTACGCAGCATGTTCATGTCGTTTCTAAATGAGCTTTTGTCTCTCTCCCCTCACCACAAATCAGATCTTCTGAGGAGTTCCCAGTACATTATCCTTTCCCCTGTGTAATTACCTTAACAGGCTCCAGCTGTTTTTATTCTCAGAAGGTTTACTCCCTGATATACAGCTGCCTACCCCCTTCGTAAGTGCAGGTCATAAATGAGCTTTTTTCTCTGTTCCCTCACCACAATCCACATTCTTTTGGGGAGTTACCAGTACAGTAACCATACCAGGAAAAACTTAATTTATTAAGCTACTGCTTTTCTTAATCTCAGTGGAGATACTTACTGATAAACAGCTACCACGCAGCATGTACATGTCGTTCCTAAATGACCTTTTATCTCTCTCCACTCACCACAAATCAGATTCTTCTGAGGAGTTCCCAGTACATTGTCCTTTCCCCTGTGTAATTACCTTAACAAGCTCCAGCTGTTTTTATTCTCAGAAGGTTTACTCCCTGATATACAGCTGCCTACCACCTTTGTAAGTGCAGGTCCTAAATGAGTTTATTTCCTGTTCCCTCACCACAATCCAGATTCTTTTGGGGAGTTACCAGTAGAGTAACCATACCAGCAAGTACTTAATTTATTAAGCTACTACTTTTCTTAATCTCAGTGGAGATATTTACTGATAAACAGCTACCTATGCAGCATGTTCATGTCGTTCCTAAATGAGCTTTTATCTCTCTCCCCTCACCACAAATCAGATTCTCTGAGGAGTTTCTCAGTACATTATCCTGTCCCCTGTGTAATTACCTTAACAAGCTCCAGCTGTTTTTATTCTCAGAAGGTTACTCCCTGCTATACCAACTGCGTACCCCCTTCGTAAGTGCAGGTCCTAAATGAGCTTTTTTCTCTGTTTCCCTCCACCACAATCCAGATTCTTTTGGGGAGTTACCAGTACAGTAACCATACCAGGAAGTACTTAATTTATTAAGCTACTGCTTTTTCTTAATCTCAGTGGAGATATTTACTGATAAACAGCTACCTACGCAGCATGTTCATGTCGTTCCTAAATGAGCTTTTATCTCTCTCCCCTCACCACAAATTACATTCTTCTGAGGAGTTCCCAGTACATTATCCTTTCCCCGTGTAATTCCCTTAACAAGCTCCAGCTGTTTTTATTCTCAGAAGGTTTACTCCCTGATATACAGCTGCCTACCACCTTTTTTAAGAGCAGGTCCCTAAATGAGCCTTTTTTCTCTGTTCCCTCACCACATCCAGATTCTTTTAGGGAGTTACCAGTACAGTAACCATACCAGGAAGTAATTATTTTATTAAGCTACTGCTTTTCTTAATCTCAGTGGAGATATTTACTGATAAACAGCTACCTACGCAGGATGTTCTTGTCGTTCCTAAATGAGCTTTTATCTCTATCCGCTCACCACAAATCACATTCTTCTGAGGAGTTCCCAGTACATTATCCTTTCCCCTGTGTAATTACCTTAACAAGTTCCAGCTGTTTTTATTCTCAGAAGGTTTACTCCCTGATATATAGCTGCCTAACCCCTTCGCAAGTGCAGGTCCTAAATAGCTTTTTTCTCTGTTCCCCTCACCACAATCCAGATTCTTTTGGGGAGTTACCAGTAGAGTAACCATACCAGCAAGTACTTAATTTATTAAGCTACTGCTTTTCTTAATCTCAGTGGAGATATTTACTGATAAACAGCTACCTACGCAGCATGTTTCATGTCGTTCTTAAATGAGCTTTTGTCTCTCTCCCCCTCACCACAAATCAGATTCTTCTGAGGAGTTCCCAAACATTATCCTTTCCCCCGTGTAATTCCCTTAACAAGCTCCAGCTGTTTTTATTCTCAGAAGGTTTTACCTCCCTGATATACAGCTGCCTACCCCCTTCGTAAGTGCAGGTCCTAAATGAGCTTTTTTCTCTGTTCCCTCACCACAATCCAGATTCTTTTGGGGAGTTACCAGTACAGTAACCATACCAGGAAGTACTTAATTTATTAAGCTACTGCTTTTCTTAACCTCAGTGGAGATATTTACTGATAAACAGCTACCTACGCAGCATGTTTATGTCGTTCATAAATGAGCTTTTATCTCTCTCCCCTCACCACAAATCAGATTCTTCTAAGGAGTTCCCAGTACATTATCCTTTCCCCTGTGTAATTCCCTTAACAAGCTACAGCTGTTTTTATTCTCAGAAGCGATACTCCCTGATATACAGCTGCCTACCCCCTTCATAAGTCCAGGTCATAAATGAGCTTTTTTCTCTGTTCCCTCACCACAATCCATATTCTTTTGGGGAGTTACCAGTACAGTAATCATACCAGGAAGTACTTAATTTATTAAGCTACTGCTTTTCTTAATCTCAGTGGAGATATTTACTGATAAACAGCTACCTACGCAGCATGTTCATGTCGTTCCTAAATGAGCTTTTATCTCTCTCCCCCTCACCACAAATCAGATTCTTCTGAGGAGTTCCCAGTACATTATCCTTTCCCCTGTGTAATTACCTTAAAAAGCTCCAGCTGTTTTTATTCTCAGAAGTTTTACACCCTAATATACAGCTACCTACCCCCTTCGTAAGTGCAGGTCTTAAATGAGCTTTTTTCTCTGCTCCCTCACCACAATCCAGATACTTTTGGGGAGTTACCAGTACAGTACCCATACCAGGAAGTACTTAATTTATTAAGCTACTGCTTTTCTTAATCTCAGTGGAGATATTTACTGATAAACAGCTACCTACGCAGCATGTTCATGTTGTTCCTAAATGAGCTTTTTTTCTCTGTTCCCTCACCACAATCCAGATTCTTTGGGAAGTTACCAGTACAGTATTCATACCAGGAAGTACTTAATTTATTAAGTTACTGCTTTTCTTAATCTCAGTGGAGATATGTACTGATAAACAGCTACGTATGCAGCATGTTCATGTCGTTCTTAATGAGCTTTTATCTCTCTCCCTCACCACAAATCAGATTCTTCTGAGGAGTTCCCAGTACATTATCCTTTCCCCTGTGTAAGTACCCTTAACAAGCTCCAGCTGTTTTTATTCTCAGTAGCGATACTCCCTGATATACAGCTGCCTACCCCCTTCGTAAGTGCAAGTCCTAAATGAGCTTTTTTCTCTGTTCCCTCAACACAATCCAGATTCTTTTGGGGAGTTACCAGTAACAGTAACCATACCAGGGAGTACTTAATTCGTTAAGCTACTGCTTTTCTTAATCTCAGTGGAGATATTTACTGATAAACAGCTACCTACGCAGCATGTTCATGTCGTTCTTAAATGAGCTTTTATCTCTCTCCCCTCACCACAAATCAGAATCTTCTGAGGAGTTCCAAGTACATTATCCTTTCCCTTGTGTAATTACCTTAACAAGCTCCAGCTGTTTTTATTCTCAGAAGGTTTACTCACTGATATACAGCTGCCTACCCCCTTCGTAAGTGCAGGTCCTAAATGAGCTTTTTTCTCTGTTCCCTCACCACAATCCAGATTCTTTTGGGGAGTTACCAGTACAGTAACAATTCCAGGAAGTACTTAATTTATTAAGCTACTGCTTTTCTTAATCTCAGGGGAGATATTTACTGATAAACAGCTACCTACGCAGCATGTTCATGTCGTTCCTAAATGAGCTTTTATCTCTCCTCCCCTCACCACAAATCAGATTCTTCTGAGGAGTTCCCAGTACATTATCCTTTCCCCTGTGTAATTAACTTAACAAGCTCCAGCTGTTTTTATTCTCAGAAGGTTTTACACCCTAATATACAGCTACCTGCCCCCTTCGTAAGTGCAGGTCTTAAATGAGCTTTTTTCTCTGCTCCCTCACCACAATCCAGATACTTTTGGGGAGTTACCAGTACAGTACCATACCAGGAAGTACTTAATTTATTAAGCTACTGCTTTTCTTAATCTCAGTGGAGATATTTACTGATAAACAGCTACCTACGCAGCATGTTCATGTCGTTCCTAAATGAGCTATTTTCTATGTTCCCCTCACCACAATCCAGATTCTTTTGGGAAGTTACCAGTACAGTATTCATATCAGGAAGTACTTAATTTATTAAGTTACTGCTTTTCTTAATCTCAGTGGAGATATTTACTGATAAACAGCTACGTATGCAGCATGTTCATGTCGTTCTTAATGAGCTTTTATCTCTCCCCCTCACCACAAATCAGATTCTTCTGAGGAGTTCCCAGTACATTATCCTTTCCCCTGTGTAAGTACCTTAACAAGCTCCAGCTGTTTTTATTCTCAGTAGCGATACTCCCTGATATACAGCTGCCTACCCCCCCTTCATAAGTGCAGGTCATAAATGAGCTTTTTTCTCTGTTCCCTCACCACAATCCATATTCTTTTGGGGAGTTACCAGTACAGTAATCATACCAGGAAGTACTTAATTTATTAAGCTACTGCTTTTCTTAATCTCAGTGGAGATATTTACTGATAAACAGCTACCTACGCAGCATGTTCATGTCGTTCTTAAATGAGCTTTTATCTCTCTCCCCTCACCACAAATCAGATTCTTCTGAGGAGTTCCAAGTACATTATCCTTTCCCTTGTGTAGTTACCTTAACAAGCTCCAGCTGTTTTTATTCTCAGAAGGTTACTCCCTGATATACAGCTGCCTACCCCCTTCGTAAGTGCAGGTCCTAATGAGCTTTTTTCTCTGTTCCCTCACCACAATCCAGATTCTTTTGGGAGTTACCAGTACAGTACCCATACCAGGAAGTACTTAATTTATTAAGCTACTGCTTTTCTTAATCTCAGTGGAGATATTTACTGAATAACAGCTACCTACGCAGCATGTTCATGTCGTTCCTAAATGAGCTTTTTTCTCTGTTCCCTCACCACAATCCAGATTCTTTTGGGAAGTTACCAGTACAGTATTCATACCAGGAAGTACTTAATTTATTAAGTTACTGCTTTTCTTAATCTCAGTGGAGATGTTTACTGATAAACAGCTACGTATGCAGCATGTTCATGTCGTTCTTAATGAGCTTTTATCTCTCTCCCTCACCACAAATCAGATTCTTCTGAGGAGTTCCCAGTACATTATCCTTTCCCCTGTGTAAGTACCTTAACAAGTTCCAGCTGTTTTTATTCTCAGTAGCGATACTCCCTGATATACAGCTGCCTACCCCCTTCGTAAGTGCAAGTCCTAAATGAGCTTTTTTCTCGGTTCCCTCACCACAATCCAGATTCTTTTGGGAGGTTACCAGTACAGTAACCATACCAGGAAGTACTTAATTTATTAAGCTACTGCTTTTCTTAATCTCAGTGGAGATATTTACTGATAAACAGCTACCTACTCAGCATGTTCATGTCGTTCCTAAATGAGCTTTTATCTCTCTCCCCCTCACCACAAATCAGATTGTTCTGAGGCGTTCCCCAGTACATTATCCTTTCCCTTGTGTAATTACCTTAACAAACTCCAGCTGTTTTTATTCTCAGTAGCGATACTCCCTGATATACAGCTGCCTACCCCCTTCGTAAGTGCAAGTCCTAAATGAGCTTTTTTCTCGGTTCCCTCACCACAATCCAGATTCTTTTGGGGAGTTACCAGTACAGTAACCATACCAGGAAGTACTTAATTTATTAAGCTACTGCTTTTCTTAATCTCAGTGAGATATTTACTGATAAACAGCTACCTACTCAGCATGTTCATGTCGTTCCTAAATGAGCTTTTATCTCTCTCCTCCCCTCACCACAAATCAGATTGTTCTGAGGCGTTCCCAGTACATTATCCTTTCCCTTGTGTAATTACCTTAACAAACTCCAGCTGTTTTTATTCTCAGAAGGTTTACTCCCTGATAAACAGCTGCCTACCCCCTTCGTAAGTGCAGGTCCTAAATGAGCTTTTTTCTCTGTTCCCTCACCACAATCCAGATTCTTTTGGGGAGTTACCAGTACAGTAACAATACCAGGAAGTACTTAATTTATTAAGCTACTGCTTTTCTTAATCTCAGGGGAGATATTTACTGATAAACAGCTACGTACGCAGCATGTTCATGTCGTTCTTAAATGAGCTTTTATCTCTCTCCCCTCACCACAAATCAGATTCTTCTGAGGAGTTCCAAGTACATTATCCTTTCCCCTGTGTAATTGACTTAATAAGCTCCAGCTGTTTTTATTCTCAGAAGGTTTACTGCCTGATATACAGCTGCCTACCCCCTTCGTAAGTGTAGGTCTTAATGAGATTTTTTCTCTGTTCCCTCAACCACAATCCCGATTCTTTTGGGGATTTACCAGTACAGTAACCATACCAGGAAGTACTTAATTCGTTAAGCTACTGCTTTTCTTAATCTCAGTGGAGATATTTACTGATAAACAGCTACCTACGCAGCATGTTCATGTCGTACCTAAATGAGCTTTTATCTCTCTCCCCTCACCACAAATCAGATTCTTCTGAGGAGTCCCCAGTACATTATCCTTTCCCCTTTGTAATTACCTTAACAAGCTCCAGCTGTTTTTATTCTCAGAAGGTTTACACCCTGATATACAGCTGCCTACCCCCTTCGTAAATGCAGGTCCTAAATGAGCTTTTTTCTCTGTTCCCTCACCACAATCCAGATTCTTTTGGGGAGTTACCAGTACAGTAACCATACCAGGAAGTAATTAATTTATTTATTATTTTTTTTTAATTTTTTTATTTTTTTATTAATTGGACATAAATTTTTTTACAAGGTGTTGTGCAAAGAGGGTGCAGTTACATAGTAGGGCAGTGTGTACATTTCTTATGATATCTTACAACCTGTTTTTCTATCCCTTGTCTAGGTCAGGTTGACATATATGCAATATACAATGTATCAAGAACATATACAGTATTCACAGACTTGGTCTCTACTGTCTCTCCGTCTCCCTTTGTTAAACAGTCATATATCAGGGAGATCATGCCCCTTTGTTTTCTGTGTTCTAGGCTTGTCTCACTCAACATTATTTGTTCGAGTTCCGACCATTTCCCTGCAAATAACAATATTTCACCATTCCTAATCGCTATGTAGTATTCCATTGTGTATAAGTACCATATTTTTTTGGATCCATTCGTCTGTGGAGGGGCATCTGGGTTGTTTTCTTATTTTAGCTATTGTGAATTGTGCCGCGATAAACATGGTAGTACAAATGCCTTTTTGATATCTTGGATTTTGCTGTTTAGGATAGATGCCTAGGAGTGGTATGGCTGGGTCATAGGGTAGGTGTATATTGAGCTTTTTGAGAAACCTCCATACTGTTCTCCAAAGTGGTTGTACTAATTTGCACTCCCACCAACAATGGAGAAGGGTTCCTCTTTCCCCACAGCCCCTCCAGCATTTGTTGTTTCCTGAGTTCAGAGTATAGGCCATTCTAACTGGGGTGAGGTGGTATCTCAGGGTTGTTTTTATTTGCATTTCCTTTACTAGCAGGGATGTTGAGCATTTCCTCATATGTTTCTTTGCCATTTTTATATCTTCTCTTGTGAAGTCTCTCTTTAGCTCTTTTGCCCATTTCCTAAATGGTTTATTGGGCTTGGAGGGGCTTAGTTTTTTGAGTTCTCTGTAGATGGCCGATATCAGGCCTTTGTCTGTTGCTGTGCTGGTAAATATCCTTTCCCATATCGTTGGCTGTCTTTCTATTTTGGTGGCTATGTCCTTAGCTGTGCAGAAACTTTTTAATTTGTAGTAGTCCCATTTGTCGAGTCTTTCTCCTATTTGTTGTGCCCCTGGGACTCTATTCAGGAAGTTCCTTCCTGTGCCTATACGTTCTAGTGTCTTTCCTACTCTGTCCTTCAGTAGTTTCAAGGATTCAGGTCTGATGTTGAGGTCCTTGATCCATTTTGAGTTGATCTTGGTGCATGGTGATAGGCTTGGGTCTACTTTGAGTTTTCTGCATATGGCTGCCCAGTTCTCCCAGCACCAGTAGTTGAAGAGGCTATGTTTATTCCATTGTATATCTTTAGCTCCTTTGTCGAATATCAGTTGGCTGTAAGAGTGCGGTTTTATTTCTGGGTCTTCAGTTCTAATCCATTGGTCTTCCGATCTGTTTTTATACCAATACCATGCTGTTTTTGTTATGATGGCCTTGTGGTAGATCTTGAAGTCAGGTATTGTGATACCTCCTGCATTGCTTTTTTTTGCCTAGAATTGCTTTGGCTATTCTAGGTTTTTTGCTGTTCCATATGAATTTATGGATTGGTTTCTCTATTTCAGTGAAGAATGTGGCTGGGATTTTGATAGGTATTGCATTGAATTTGTATAACAATTTGGGCAATATGGCCATTTTCACTATATTGATTCTGCCTACCCATGAGCAAGGGAGGTCTTTCCATCTCCTTGTGTCTTCTTTGATTTCCCTTATTAGATTTTTGTAGTTTTCATTGAATAGGTCCGTCACGTCCTTGGTTAAGTTGATCCCTAGGTACTTTATTCTTTTTTTGGGTACTGTAAATGGAATTGTTTCCATAATTTCCTTTTCTGTTTGTCTATTGCTGGTGTACAGAAAAGCTGCTGACTTTTGTGGGTTGATTTTATATCCTGCTACTTTGCCAAATTGGTTTATTAGGTGTAGGAGTTTGGGTACTGAGGTTTTTGGGTCCTTCAGATACAAGATCATGTCGTCTGCGAATAGGGATAACTTGATTTCTTCCTTGCCGATGTGGATCCCTTTGATGTCCTCCTCTTGCCTTATTGCTATGGCTAGGGATTCCAGCACTATGTTGAACAGAAGTGGGGAGAGTGGGCATCCTTGTCTTGTTCCTGATTTTAGGGGGAATGACTTAAGTTTCTCTCCATTTAATATGATATTAGCAGTTGGTCTGTTGTATATGGCTTTTATTGTTTTGAGGAATGTTCCATCTATTCCTGTTCTCTCCAAAGCTTTTAATAGGTATGGATGTTGTATTTTGTCAAAGGCTTTTTGGGCATCGACTGAGATAACAATGTGATTCTTGATTTTAGCTCTGTTTATGTGGTGAATTACGTTGATTGATTTACGGATGTTGAACCATCCTTGTGACTGAGGGATGAAGCCTACTTGGTCATGATGTATGATATTCTTGATCACTTTCTGGATCCTATTAGCTAATATTTTATTGAGGAGCTTTGCATCTGTGTTCATTAGTGATATTGGTCTGTAGTTCTCTTTTTTTGTTGGGTCTTTGCCTGGTTTGGGAATTAGTATGATATTAGCTTCGTAGAATGAGTTTGGAATTTCTCCCTCCATTTCTATTTCGCGGAAGAGTTTGAGGAGTATTGGAATTAGCTCCTCACTAAAGGTTTTGTAGAATTCATTGGTGAATCCATCTGGGCCTGGGCTTTTCTTAGTAGGGAGGTTCTTGATTACCTCCTGTATCTCACCGTAAGTTATTGGTTTATTTAGCTGATTTATTTCTTCTTGGTTCAGTTTGGGCAGTTTGTACTTCTCTAAGAATTGATCCATTTCTGTAGAATTATTGTTTTTTTGCTGAGTAGAGGTTTTGGAAATAGCTCTTTATGATTGTTTGAATATCGTGTGTACTTGTTGTAATTTTTCCTGTGGAGTCCCTGATTTTACGAATATGAGTCTCTTCTCTTCTTTTTTTTGTAAGTCTTGCAAGGGGTCTGTCAATTTTGTTTATTTTCTCAAAGAACCAGCTTTTAGTCTTATTTATTTGTTGAATGGTCTTTCTATTTTCAATCAGATTTATCTCTTCTTTAATCTTTGTGATCTCTCCTCTCCTAGTCGTTTTAGATTCTGTCATTTCTTGTTTCTCCAGTTGTTTTAGTTTCATCGTGAGGGTATTCACCTGCTCTGCTTCCATTCTTTTAATGTGGGTGCTGAGTGCAATGATCTTGCCCCTCAGAACTGCCTTAGCTGTGTCCCATAGGTTTCTTTGTGATGTGTTTTCTTTGTCATTGTGGCTTATGAATTCGTTGATTTCATCTTTAATTTGATCTGTGGCCCAAGTGTTGGATAGCAGCGTGGGGTTTAGCCTCCAAGAGTGTGTATAGGCTCTGTGGTATCCTTTGTTGTTGAGGTTTACCTTTAATCCACTGTGGTCAGATATAATACATGGGATGACGTCAATACTTTTGTATTTGCTGAGGTTCTTTGTGTGGGCTATGACGTGGTCTATTTTGGAATATGATCCATGGGCTGCTGAAAAGAAGGTGTATTGGGTCTCTGTGGGGTGAAAGGTTCTATATAGGTCTGTTAGATCCATTTGGGAAATGGTGTTATTTAGGTCCTCAGCTCCCTTACTAATCCTCTGAGTGTTGGATCTGTCTCTTGGAGAGAGAGGAGTATTAAAGTCACCCACTATGATTGTGTTTGAGTCTATCTTGCTCTGTAATTCTTTGAGAATTTGCTTGACATATGTCGGGCCTCTTTTGTTTGGTGAGTATACATTTATCACCGTGATTTCTTGATTCTGGATTTTTCCTTGTATTAATATGTAGTGTCCTTCTTTGTCTTTTTGAGTGGACTTTAAAGAGAAGTCAAGCTTGTCTGAGATCAGGATGGCTACACCTGCCGTTTTGGTGGATGCATTTGCTTGGTAGATCTTGCTCCATCCTTTCACTCGAAGCCTGTTTTTGTCCCTTGCTGTAAGGTGGGTCTCTTGTAGACAGCAGATGTCAACTTTTTGTTTGCGACTCCATTCTGCCAGTCTGCTCCTCTTTATCGGGGAGTTTAAACCATTTATATTTAAAGAGATCAAGGATAAGGGTGTTTTTTCTCCTTCCATTTTCTTGGTGGGCTGTTTTTTCTTCTTTTTTTTTTTCTTCTTGTCTTTAGTGAGCTTGTGTTTCTGCTGGGCTTTGGCTATTGAAGTTTCTTTCTGATTCTGTCTGTGTGTCTTTTACGATCTCTGTTGGGTGGGGTTCCCCTCTTAATATTCGCTGTAGGGCTGGTTTTTTATTCACATACTCCTTTAGCTCCTCTTTGGTGTGGAAAGATCTGGTTCTCCCTTCGAATGTGAACTCCAATTTCGCTGGATATTTGATCCGAGGTTGTAAATTGTTATTCTGGAGTACTTGGATGGTGTTCTTCCACTCGCTTCGAGCTTGGTAAGTTTGTGTGGATAAGTCGGATGTTATTCGAATCCTCTTCCCATTGAAAAAAGTTTCCTTCTTCGCTTTGGCTGAATTCAGAATTTGCTCTTTAATCTTGAGGTCTGAAGTCTTGAATATTATGTGCCTTGGGGTGGCTTTCCTGGGGTCTGGCCTGCCAGGTGTCCTATAGGCTTCGGTTACCTGGATGGGGTCCCCTGTGAGATTGGGGAAGTTTTCTGCAATAACTTTATTGAGAACATGATTAAGCCCTCTGCTCTGGTATTCGGCTCCTTCTTCTATTCCAATTATGCGCAGATTATATCTCTTGTCTTTGTCCATTAGTTCCTGGATTAGTCTTCCCTGAAGCTTCACCTTTTCTTGGAGTGTGGTCATTTTCTGGTTGTTGTCAGCTGCTTCATCGTCCAGGCGAGAGATTCTGGATTCTATATGGTCTACTCTTTGTGTCATGGTTTCAATTGCGGAGTTTATGGATGTCAGAGAGCCATTTATGGTTGTCATATCAGCTCTGATCGTGGAGATTTCTTCCTTTAAAGAGTTGTATTTTAAATCTATTTTTTCATGCATTTCAATTCTTAGGATGTGGAGATTTTCTTTAAAGGCAGCTTGCATTGTATCCATTTTTGCTTCCATTTCTTTAAAGCAGGTTTGCATTGTATCCAGTTTTGCTTCCATTTCTTTCTTGGCTTCCTGGGTGTCCTTCCAGATTTCCGCTCTAAATTCCTGGAATTGTTTTCTGATTTCATTTCTGACGCTTTCGATCATTCCTGTTAACATGGCCTCATTTGCATTTTTATTCTCCATCTCCTCTTCAGTCGTGCTGCTTTTTGGAGCTGGCGAGTTGGCTTGCCCTTTGATGAACTGAGTTATGTTTCTTTGTGATTTGGGCATCTGGAGATCTGGATGGCTTCTCAGGTTTGGTTTGTAGCTCCTCCCTACCTCCTGTGTAGACGTGTCTACGGGCAGCAGGTGCTGTCGCTGTGTCCCCGCCCACCAGTGCAGGGTACGCCTACCAGAGCAGGCGCTGTCGCCGGGGGCCCCGCCCTCCTGTGCGCTGTGCGTTCAGTGTAACAGGCACTTCGGCGGGATATGCCTCCCAGAGCAAGTCCTGGGTTGTTGGGTTGTGCTTGCGCCCTCCCACGAGTCCGTTGTGGGGCAGGGGGGTACGTGTGGGGCTCAGTGGGATCGACTGTCCGGGTGTGGCTTGGCACCTTCAGACCTCACCTCCGCTGTTAGGAGGGGGGACGTGATCAGGCTCAAGTGACCCTGCTGGGCTGGTATTGCCCACCAGCGCCTGTGGTTTTAGTTGTAAGAGTCTGCGAGGTCCAGGCACCTCAGGTGGGGTTTGCACAACCGGCTGTCTCCCGGCCCCTGTTGGGAAGGGGGCGGGGCCGGTTCTGCCAGTTCAGGAACCTGTGGGGTGTTGGTGCTGCTGAGCCCTTCCCCTGCTAAACTGACTTCCCAGAGCCTGATGGGGGTTTCCCCGACTGATTTGTGGGTTCTTTGTTCCCTCAGGGGTGGGGGAGGGGGGAGGGGAGGGCACTCACTTTTGCTGCTTTGTGTGTGTGTCCCGCGCCGCCGTTGGCCCTCCAGGGGTTGGCTAAGTGTCGTGGTGGCTTCCCTGGTTCCCGATTTCTGCCGCGCTGGGTTCCCTTGTCCAAACCCGGTGTGGACCCGAACTTCTCGTCGCTGCCGGTGTGTCTTGGTCCGCACCCTGCCTTGTGTCCGTGGGGTCTCCCCCTATATGAATTCTGCGCTCCTGGCAGCCTGTCTGCCGATCGCCGGGTTCCCCTTTCCCAGCCTGACCCTGTTTGGGCCAGGGTCGGCTGGAGGGGGGAGGGTGCCACGGTGAATCTCCGGCTCCGTGTAGGTTTTCAGTTCTTCTTTATTGCTCCTTTTTGTTTTCATGCGTTTATCCACTGCTTCTTGCTGCTGGTTTTGCTGGGTTCTTGATGGGGTGTTGGGTGTTGGGGTTCCCAGCTCACTATGCCGTTGGAGCGAGTCGGGGTGCCTCCCTATTCCATTTCCCCTGTGTAATTACCTTAACAAGCTCCAGCTGTTTTTATTCTCAGAATGATTGCTCCCTGATATACAACTGCCTACCACCTTCGTAAGTGCAGGTCCTAAATGAGCTTTTTTCTCTGTTCCCTCACCACAATCCAGATTCTTTTGGGGAGTTACAAGTACAGTAACCATACCAGGAAGTACTTAATTTATTAAGCTACTGGTTTTCTTAATCTCAGTGGAGATATTTACTGATAAACAGCTACCTACGCAGCATGTTCTTGTCGTTCCTAAATGAGCTTTTATCTCTCTCCCCTCACCACAAATCAGATTCTTCTGAAGAGTTCCCAGTACATTATCCTTTCCCCTGTGTAATTACCTTAACAAGCTCCAGCTGTTTTTATTCTCAGAAGGTTTACTCCCTGATATACAGCTGCCTACCCCCTTTGTAAGTGCAGGTCCTAAATGAGCTTTTTTCTCTGTTCCCTCACCACAATCCAGATTCTTTTGGGGAATTACCAGTACAGTAACTATACCGGGAAGTACTTAATTTATTAAGCTACTGCTTTTCTTAATCTCAGTGGAGATATTTACTGATAAACAGCTATATATGCAGCATGTTCATGTCGTTCCTAAATGAGCTTTTATCTCTCTCCCCTCAACACAAATCAGATTCTTCTAAGGAGTTCCCAGTACATTATCCTTTCCCCTGTGTAATTATCTTAACAAGCTCCAGCTGTTTTTATTCTCAGAATGATTGCTCCCTGATATACAACTGCCTACCCCCTTCGTAAGTGCAGGTCTTAAATGAGCTTTTTTCTCTGTTCCCTCACCACAATCCAGATTCATTCGGGGAGTTACCAGTAGAGTATCCATACCAGGAAGTACTTAATTATTAAGCTACTGCTTTTCTTAATCTCAGTGGAGATATTTACTGACAAACAGCTATATATGCAGCATGTTCATGTCGTTCCTAAATAAGCTTTTATCTCTCTCCCCTCAACACAAATCAGATTCTTCTAAGGAGTTCCCAGTACATTATCCTTTCCCCTGTGTAATTCCCTTAACAAGCTACAGCTGTTTTTATTCTCAGAAGCGATACTCCCTGATATACTGCTGCCTACTCCCTTCATAAGTGCAGGTCATAAATGAGATTTTTTCTCTGTTCCCTCACCACAATCCATCTTCTATTTGGGAGTTACCAGTACAGTAACCATACCAGGAAGTACTTAATTTATTAAGCTACTGCTTTTCTTAATCTGAGTGTAGATATTTACTGATAAACAGCTACCAACCCAGCATGTTCATGTCGTTCCTAAATGAGCTTTTATCTCTCTCCCCTCACCACAAATCAGATTCTTCTGAGGAGTTCCCAGTACATTATCCTTTCCCCTGTGTAATTACCTTAACAAGCTCCAGCTGTTTTTATTCTCAGAAGCGATACTCCCTGATATACAGCTGCCTACCCCCTTCGTAAGTGCAGGTCTTAAATTAGCTTTTTTTTCTGTTCCCTCACCACAATCCAGATTCATTTGGGGAGTTACCAGTAGAATATCCATACCAGGAAGTACTAAATTTATTAACCTACTGCTTTTCTTAATATCAGTGGAGATATTTACTGATAAACAGCTATATATGCAGCATGTTCATGTCGTTCCTAAATGAGCTTTTATCTCTCTCCCCTCAACACAAATCAGATTCTTCTAAGGAGTTCCCAGTACATTATCCTTTCCCCTGTGTAATTATCTTAACAAGCTCCAGCTGTTTTTATTCTCAGAAGCAATACTCCCTGATATACAGCTGCCTACCCCCTTCATAAGTGCAGGTCATAAATGAGTGTTTCTCCCTGTTCCCTCACCACAATCCAGATTCTTTTGGGGAGTTACCAGTACAATAACCATACCAGGAAGTACTTAATTTATTAAGCTACTGCTTTTCTTAATCTCAGTGGAGATATTTACTGATAAACAGTTACCTACACAGCATGTTCATGTCGTTCCTAAATGAGCTTTTATCTCTCTCCCCTCACCACAAATCAGATTCTTCTGAGGAGTTCCCAGTACATTATCCTTTCCCCTGTGTAATTACCTTAACAAGCTCCAGCTGTTTTTATTCTCAGAAGGTTTACTCCCTAATATACAGCTACCTACCCCCTTCGTAAGTGCAGGTCTTAAATGAGCTTTTTTCTCTGCTCCCTCACCACAATCCAGATTCTTTTGGGGAGTTACCAGTACAGTAACCATACCAGGAAGTACTTAATTTATTAAGCTACTGCTTTTCTTAATCTCAGTGGAGATATTTACTGATAAACAGCTACCTACACAGCATGTTCATGTCGTTCCTAAATGAGCTTTTTTCTCTGTTCCCTCACCACAATCCAGATTCTTTTGCGGATTTACCAGTACAGTAACCATAGTAGGAAGTACTTAATTTATTAAGCTACTGCTTTTCTTAATCTCAGTGGAGATATTTACTGATAAACAGCTACCTACGCAGCATGTTCATGTCGTTCCTAAATGAGCTTTTATCTCTCTCCCCTCACCACAAATCAGATTCTTCTGAGGAGTTCCCAGTACATTATCTTTTCCCCTGTGTAATTACATTAACAAGCTCCAGCTGTTTTTATTCTCAGAATGTTTACTCCCTGATATACAGCTGCCTAACCCCTTCGTAAGTGCAGGTCCTAAATGAGCTTATTTCTCTGTTCCCTCACCACAATCCAGATTCTTTTGGGGAGTTACCAGTACAGTAACCATACCAGGAAGTACTTAATTTATTAAGCTACTGCTTTTCTTAATCTCAGTGGAGATATTTACTGATAAACAGCTACCTACAAAGCATGTTCATGTCGTTCCTAAATGAGCTTTTATCTCTCTGCCCTCACCACAAATCAGATTCTTCTGAGGAGTTCCCAGTACATTATCCTTTCCCCTGTGTAATTACCTTAACAAGCTCCAGCTGTTTTTATTCTCAGAAGGTTTACTCCCTGATATACAGCTGCCTACCCCCTTCGTAAGTGCAGGTCCTAAATGAGCTTTTTTCTCTGTTCCCTCACCACAATCCAGATTCTTCTGGGGAGTTACCAGTACAGTAACCATACCAAGAAGTACTTAATTTATTAAGCTACTGCTTTCTTTATCTCAGTGGAGATATTTACTGATAAACAGCTACCTACGCAGCATGTTCATGTCGTTCCTAAATGAGCTTTTATCTCTCTGCCCTCACCACAAATCAGATTCTTCTGAGGAGTTCCCAGTACATTATCCTTTCCCCTGTGTAATTACCTTAACAAGCTCCAGCTGTTTTTATTCTCAGAAGGTTTACTGCCTGATATACAGCTGCCTACCCCCTTCGTAAGTGCAGGTCCTAAATGAGCTTTTTTCTCGGATCCCTCACCACAATCCAGATTCTTTTGGGGAGTTACCAGTACAGTCACCATTCCAGGAAGTACTTAATTTATTAAGCTACTGCTTTTCTTAATCTCAGTGGAGATATTTACTGATAAACAGCTACCTACGCAGCATGTTCATGTCGTTCCTAAATGAGCTTTAATCTCTCTGCCCTCACCACAAATCAGATTCTTCTGAGGAGTTCCCAGTACATTATCCTTTCCCCTGTGTAATTACCTTAACAAGCTCCAGCTGTTTTTATTCTCAGAAGGTTTACTCCCTGACATACAGCTGCCTACCCCCTTCGTAAGTGCAGGTCCTAAATGAGCTTTTTTCTCTGTTCCCTCCCCACAATCCGGATTCTTTTGGGGAGTTACCAGTACAGTAACCATACCAGGAAGTACTTAATTTATTAAGCTACTGCTTTTCTTAATCTCAGTGGAGATATTTACTGATAAACAGCTACCTACGCAGCATGTTCATGTCGTTCCTAAATGAGCTTATATCTCTCTGCCCTCACCATAAATGAGATTCTTCGGAGGAGTTCCCAGTACATTATCCTTTCCCCTGTGTAATTACCTTAACAAGCTCCAGCTGTTTTTATTCTCAGAAGTTTTACTCCCTGATATACAGCTGCCTACCCCCTTCGTAAGTGCAGGTCCTAAATGAGCTTTTTTCTCCGTTCCCTAACCACAATCCAGATTCTTTTGGAGAGTTACCAGTACAGTAACCATACCAGGAAGTACTTAATTTATTAAGCTACTGCTTTTCTTATTCTCCGTGGAGATATTTACTGATAAACAGCTACCTACGCAGCATGTTCATGTCGTTCTTAATTGAGCTTTTATCTCTCTGCCCTCACCACAAATCAGATTCTTCTGAGGAGTTCCCAGTACATTATCCTTTTCCCTGTGTGATTACCTTAACAAGCTCCAGCTGTGTTTATTCTCAGAAGGTTGACTCCCTGATATACTGCTGCCTACCCCCTTCGTAAGTGCAGGTCCTAAATGAGCTTTTTTCTCTGTTCCCTCACCACAATCCACATTCTTTTGGGGAGTTACCAGTACAGTAACCATACCAGGAAGTACTTAATTTATTAAGCTCCTGCTTTTCTTAATCTCAGTGGAGATATTTACTGATAAACAGCTTCCTACGCAGCATGTTCATGTCGTTCCTAAATGAGCTTTTATCTCTCTGCCCTCACCACAAATCAGATTCTTCTGAGGAGTTCCCAGTACATTATCCTTTCCCCTGTCTAATTACCTTAACAAGCTCCAGCTGTTTTTATTCTCAGAATGTTTACTCCCTGATATACAGCTGCCTACCCCCTTCGTAAGTGCAGGTCCTAAATGAGCTTTTTTCTCTGTTCCCTCACCACAATCCAGATTCTTTTGGGGAGTTACCAGTACAGTAACCATACCAGGAAGTACTTAATTTATTAAGCTACTGCTTTTCTTAATCTCAGTGGCGATATTTACTGATAAACAGCTACCTACGCAGCATGTTCATGTCGTTCCTAAATGAGCTTTTATCTCTCTGCCCTCACCACAAATCAGATTCTTCTGAGGAGTTCCCAGTACATTATCCTTTCCCCTGTGTAATTACCATAACAAGCTCCAGCTGTTTTTATTCTCAGAAGGTTTATTCCCTGATATACAGCTGCCTATCCCCTTCGTAAGTGCAGGTCATAAATGAGCTTTTTTCTCTGTTCCCTCACCAAAATCCAGATTCTTTTGGGGAGTTACCAGTACAGTAACCATACCAGGAAGTACTTAATTTATTAAGCTACTGCTTTTCTTAATCTCAGTGGAGATATTTACTGATAAACAGCTACCTACGCAGCATGTTCATGTCGTTCCTAAATGAGCTTTTATCTCTCTGCCCTCACCATAAATCAGATTCTTCTGAGGAGTTCCCAGTACATTATCCGTTCCCCTGTGTAATTACCTTAACAAGCTCCAGCTGTTTTTTATTCTCAGAAGGTTTACTCCCTGATATACAGCTGCCTACCCCCTTCGTAAGTGCAGGTCCTAAATGAGCTTTTTTCTCTGTTCCCTCACCACAATCCAGATACTTTTGGGGAGTTACCAGTACAGTAACCATACCAGGAAGTACTTAATTTATTAAGCTACTGCTTTTCTTAATCTCAGTGGAGATATTTACTGATAAACAGCTACCAACGCAGCATGTTCATGTCGTTCCAAAATTAGCTTTTATCTCTCTGCCCTCACCACAAATGAGATTCTTCTGAGGAGTTCCCAGTACATTATCCTTTCCCCTGTGTAATTACCTTAACAAGCTCCAGCTGCTTTTATTCTCAGAAGGTTTCCTCCCTGATATACAGCTGCCTACCCCCTTCGTAAGTGCTGGTCCTAAATGAGCTATTTTCTCTGTTCCCTCACCACAATCCAGATTCTTTTGGGGAGTTACCAGTACAGTAACCATACCAGGAAGTACTTAATTTATTAAGCTACTGCTTTTCTTAATCTCAGTGGAGATATTTACTGATAAACAGCTACCTATGCATCATGTTCATGTCGTTCCTAAATGAGCTTTAATCACTCTGCCCTCACCACAAATCAGATTCTTCTGAGGAGTTCCCAGTACATTATCATTTCCCCTGTGTAATTACCTTAACAAGCTCCAGCTGTTTTTATTCTCAGAAGGTTTCCTCCCTGATATACAGCTGCCTACCCCCTTCGTAAGTGCAGGTCCTAATTGAGCTTTTTTCTCTGTTCCCTCCCCACAATCCAGATTCTTTTGGGAAGTTACCAGTACAGTAACCATACCAGGAAGTACTTAATTTATTAAGCTACTGCTTTTCTTAATCTCAGTGGAGATATTTACTGATAAACAGCTACCTACGCAGCATGTTCATGTCGTTCCTAAATGAGCTTTTATCTCTCTGCCCTCACCACAAATCAGATTCTTCTGAGGAGTTCCCAGTACATTATCCTTTCCCCTGTGTAACTACCTTAACAAGCTCCAGCTGTTTTTATTCTCAGAAGGTTTACTCCCTGATATACAGCTGCCTACTACCCTTCGTAAGTGCAGGTCCTAAATGAGCTTTTTTCTCTGTTCCCTCACCACAATCCAGATTCTTTTGGGGAGTTACCAGTACAGTAACCATACCAGGAACTACTTAATTTATTAAGCTACTGCTTTTCTTAATCTCAGTGGAGATATTTACTGATAAACAGCTACCTACGCAGCATGTTCATGTCGTTCCTAAATGAGCTTTTATCTCTCTGCCCTCACCACAAATCAGATTCCTCTGAGGGAGTTCCCAGTACAATATCCTTTCCCCTGTGTAATTACCTTAACAAGCTTCAGCTCTTTTTATTCTCAGAAGGTTTACTCCCTCATATACAGCTGCCTACCCCCTTCGTAAGTGCAGGTCCTAAATGAGCTTTTTTCTCTGTTCCCTCACCACAATCCAGATTCTTTTGGGGAGTTACCAGTACAGTAACCATACCGGGAATTACTTAATTTATTAAGCTACTGCTTTTCGTAATCTCAGTGGAGATATTTACTGATAAACAGCTACCTACGCAGCATGTTCATGTCGTTCCTAAATGAGCTTTTATCTCTCTGCCCTCACCACAATCAGATTCTTCTGTGGAGTTCCCAGTACATTATCCTTTCCCCTGTGTAATTACTTAACAAGCTCCAGCTGTTTTTATTCTCAGAAGGTTTTACTCCCTGATATACAGCTGCCTACCCCCTTCGTAAGTGCAGGTCCTAAATGAGCTTTTTTCTCTGTTCACTCACCACAATCCAGATTCTTTTGGGGAGTTACCAGTACAGTAACCATACCAGGAAGTACTTAATTTATTAAGCTACTGCTTTTCTTAATCTCAGTGGAGATATTTACTGATAAACAGCTACCTACGCAGCATGTTCATGTCGTTCCTAAATGAGCTTTTATCTCTCTGCCCTCACCACAAATCAGATTCTTCTGAGGAGTTCCCAGTACATTATGCTTTCCCCTGTGTAATTACCTTAACAAGCTCCAGCTGTTTTTATTCTCAGAAGGTTTACTCCCTGATATACAGCTGCCTACCCCCTTCGTAAGTGCATGTCCTAAATGAGCTTTTTTCTCTGTTCCCTCCCCACAATCGAGATTCTTTTGGGGAGTTACCAGTACAGTAACCATACCAGGAAGTACTTAACTTATTAAGCTACTGCTTTTCTTAATCTCAGTGGAGATATTTACTGATAAACAGCTACCTACGCAGCATGTTCATGTCATTCCTAAATGAGCTTTTATCTCTCTGCCCTAACCAAAAATCAGATTGTTCTGAGGAGTTCCCAGTACATTATCCTTTCCCCTGTGTAATTACCTTAACAAGCTCCAGCTGTTTTTATTCTCAGAAGGTTTAATCCCTGATATACAGCTGCCTACCCCCTTCGTAAGTGCAGGTCCTAAATGAGCTTTTTTCTCTGTTCCCTCACCACAATCCAGATTCTTTTGGGGAGTTACCAGTACAGTAACAATACCAGGAAGTACTTAATTTATTAAGCTACTGCTTTTCTTAATCTCAGTGGAGATATTTACTGATAGACAGCTACCTACGCAGCATGTTCATGTCGTTCCTAAATGATCTTTTATCTCTCTGCCCTCACCACAAATCAGATTCTTCTGAGGAGTTCCCAGTACACTATCCTTTCCCCTGTGTAATTACCTTAACAAGCTCCAGCTGTTTTTATTCTCAGAAGGTTTACTGCCTGATATACAGCTGCCTACCCCCTTCGTAAATGCAGGTCCTAAATGAGCTTTTTTCTCTGTTCCCTCACCACAATCCAGATTCTTTTGGGGAGTTACCAGTACAGTAACCATACCAGGAAGTACTTAATTTATTAAGCTACTGCTTTTCTTAATCTCAGTGGAGATATTTACTGATAAACAGCTACCTACGCAGCATGTTCATGTCGTTCCTAAATGAGCTTTTCTCTCTGCCCTCACCACATATCAGATTCTTCTGAGGAGTTCCTAGTACATTACCCTTTCCCCTGTGTAATTACCTTAACAATCTTCAGCTGTTTTTTAATTCTCAGAAGGTTTACTCCCTGATATACAGCTGCCCACCCCCTTCGTAAGTGCAGGTCCTAAATGAGCTTTTTTCTCTGTTCCCTCACCACAATCCACATTCTTTTGGGGAGTTACCAGTATAGTAACCATACCAGGAAGTACTTAATTTATTAAGCTACTGCTTTTCTTAATCTCAGTGGAGATATTTACTGATAAACAGCTACCTACGCAGCACGTTCATGTCGTTCCTAAATGAGCTTTTATCTCTCTGCCCTCACCACAAATCAGATTCTTCTGAGGAGTTCCCAGTACATTATCCTTTCCCCTGTGTAATTACCTTAACAAGCTCCAGCTGTTTTTATTCTCAGAAGGTTTACTCCCTGATATACAGCTGCCTACCCCCTTCGTAAGTGCAGGTCCTAAATGAGCTTTTTTCCTCTGTTCCCTCACCACAATCCAGATTCTTTTGGGGAGTTACCAGTACAGTTACCATACCAGGAAGTACTTAATTTATTAAGCTACTGCTTTTCTTAATCTCAGTGGAGATATTTACTGATAAACAGCTATCTACGCAGCATGTTCATGTCGTTCCTAAATGAGCTTTTATCTCTCTGCCCTCACCACAAATCAGATTCTTCTGAGGAGTTCCCAGTACATTATCCTTTCCCCTGTGTAATTACCTTAACAAGCTCCAGCTGTTTTTATTCTCAGAAGGTTTACTCCCTGATATACAGCTGCCTACCCCCTTCGTAAGTGCAGGTCCTAAATGAGCTTTTTTCTCTGTTCCCTCACCACAATCCATATTCTTTTGGGGAGTTACCAGTACAGTAACCATACCAGGAAGTACTTAATTTATTAAGCTACTGCTTTTCTTAATCTCAGTGGAGATATTTACTGATAAACAGCTTCCTACGCAGCATGTTCATGTCGTTCCTAAATGAGCTTTTATCTCTCTGCCCTCACTACAAATCAGATTCTTCTGAGGAGTTCCCAGTACATTATCCTTTCCCCTGTGTAATTACCTTAACAAGCTCCAGCTGTTTTTATTCTCAGAAGGTTTACTCCCTGATATACAGCTGCCTACCCCCTTCGTAAGTGCAGGTCCTAAATGAGCTTTTTTCTCTGTTCCCTCACCACAATCCAGATTCTTTTGGGGAGTTACCAGTACAGTAACGATACCAGGAAGTACTTAATTTATTAAGCTACTGCTTTTCTTAATCTCAGTGGCGATATTTACTGATAAACAGCTACCTACGCAGCATGTTCATGTCGTTCCTAAATGAGCTTTTATCTCTCTCCCCTCACCACAAATCAGATTCTTCTGAGGATTTCCCAGTACATTATCCTTTCCCCTGTGTAATTACCATAACAAGCTCCAGCTGTTTTTATTCTCAGTAGGTTTATTCCCTGATATACAGCTGCCTACCCCCTTCGTAAGTGCAGGTCATAAATGAGCTTTTTTCTCTGTTCCCTCACCAAAATCCAGATTCTTTTGGGGAGTTACCAGTACAGTAACCATACCAGGAAGTACTCAATTTATTAAGCTACTGCTTTTCTTAATCTCAGTGGAGATATTTACTGATAAACAGCTACCTACGCAGCATGTTCATGTCGTTCCTAAATGAGCTTTTATCTCTCTGCCCTCACCATAAATCAGATTCTTCTGAGGAGTTCCCAGTACATTATCCGTTCCCCTGTGTAATTACCTTAACAAGCTCCAGCTGTTTTTATTCTCAGAAGGTTTACTCCCTGATATACAGCTGCCTACCCCCTTCGTAAGTGCAGGTCCTAAAGGAGCTTTTTTCTCTGTTCCCTCACCACAATCCAGATACTTTTGGGGAGTTACCAGTACAGTAACCATACCAGGAAGTACTTAATTTATTACGCTACTGCTTTTCTTAATCTCAGTGGAGATATTTACTGATAAACAGCTACCAACGCAGCATGTTCATGTCGTTCCAAAATTAGCTTTTATCTCTCTGCCCACACCACAAATGAGATTCTTCTGAGGAGTTCCCAGTACATTATCCTTTCCCCTGTGTAATTACCTTAACAAGCTCCAGCTGTTTTTATTCTCAGAAGGTTCCTCCCTGATATACAGCTGCCTACCCCCTTCGTAAGTGCTGGTCCTAAATGAGCTATTTTCTCTGTTCCCTCACCACAATCCAGATTCTTTTGGGGAGTTACCAGTACAGTAACCATACCAGGAAGTACTTAATTTATTAAGCTACTGCTTTTCTTAATCTCAGTGGAGATATTTACTGATAAACAGCTACCTATGCATCATGTTCATGTCGTTCCTAAATGAGCTTTAATCTCTCTGCCCTCACCACAAATCAGATTCTTCTGAGGAGTTCCCAGTACATTATCATTTCCCCTGTGTAATTACCTTAACAAGCTCCAGCTGTTTTTATTCTCAGAAGGTTTCTTCCCTGATATACAGCTGCCTACCCCCTTCGTAAGTGCAGGTCCTAATTGAGCTTTTTTCTCTGTTCCCTCCCCACAATCCAGATTCTTTTGGGGAGTTACCAGTACAGTAACCATACCAGGAAGTACTTAATTTATTAAGCTACTGCTTTTCTTAATCTCAGTGGAGATATTTACTGATAAACAGCTACCTACGCAGCATGTTCATGTCGTTCCTAAATGAGCTTTTATCTCTCTGCCCTCACCACAAATCAGATTCTTCTGAGGAGTTCCCAGTACATTATCCTTTCCCCTGTGTAACTACCTTAACAAGCTCCAGCTGTTTTTATTCTCAGAAGGTTTACTCCCTGATATACAGCTGCCTACTACCCTTCGTAAGTGCAGGTCCTAAATGAGCTTTTTTCTCTGTTCCCTCACCACAATCCAGATTCTTTTGGGGAGTTACCAGTACAGTAACCATACCAGGAACTACTTAATTTATTAAGCTACTGCTTTTCTTAATCTCAGTGGAGATATTTACTGATAAACAGCTACCTACGCAGCATGTTCATGTCGTTCCTAAATGAGCTTTTATCTCTCTGCCCTCACCACAAATCAGATTCTTCTGAGGAGTTCCCAGTACAATATCCTTTCCCCTGTGTAATTACCTTAACAAGCTTCAGCTGTTTTTATTCTCAGAAGGTTTACTCCCTCATATACAGCTGCCTACCCCCTTCGTAAGTGCAGGTCCTAAATGAGCTTTTTTCTCTGTTCCCTCACCACAATCCAGATTCTTTTGGGGAGTTACCAGTACAGTAAACATACCGGGAATTACTTAATTTATTAAGCTACTGCTTTTCGTAATCTCAGTGGAGATATTTACTGATAAACAGCTACCTACGCAGCATGTTCATGTCGTTCCTAAATGAGCTTTTATCTCTCTGCCCTCACCACAAATCAGATTCTTCTGAGGAGTTCCCAGTACATTATCCTTTCCCCTGTGTAATTACCTTAACAAGCTCCAGCTGCTTTTATTCTCACAAGGTTTACTCCCTGATATACAGCTGCCTACCCCCTTCGTAAGTGCAGGTCCTAAATGAGCTTTTTTCTCTGTTCCCTCACCACAATCCAGATTCTTTTGGGGAGTTACCAGTACAGTAACCATACCAGGAAGTACTTAATTTATTAAGCTACTGCTTTTCTTAATCTCAGTGGAGATATTTACTGATAAACTGCTACCTGGGCAGGATGTTCATGTCGTTCCTAAATGAGCTTTTATCTCTCTGCCCTCACCACAAATCAGATTCTTCTGAGGAGTTCCCAGTACATTATCCTTTCCCCTGTGTAATTACCTTAACAAGCTCCAGCTGATTTTATTCTCAGAAGGTTTACTCCCTGATATACAGCTGCCTACTCCTTCGTAAGTGCAGGTCCTAAATGAGCTTTTTTCTCTCTTCCCTCACCAAAATCCAGATTCTTTTGGGGAGTTACCAGTACAGTAACCATACCAGGAAGTACTTAATTTATTAAGCTACTGCTTTTCTTAATCTCAGTCTAGATATTTACTGATAAACAGCTACCTACGCAGCATGTTCATGTCGTTCCTAAATGAGCTTTTATCTCTCTCCCCTCACCACAAATCAGATTCTTCTGAGGAGTTCCCAGTACATTATCCTTTCCGCTGTGTAATTAGTTTAACAAGCTCCAGCTGTATTTATTTTCAGAAGGTTTACTCCCTGATATACAGCTGCCTACCCCCTTCGTAAGTGCCGGTCCTAAATGAGCTTTTTTCTCTGTTCCCTCACCACAATCCAGATTCTTTTGGGGAGTTACCAGTACAGTAACCATACCAGGAAGTACTTAATTTATTAAGCTACTGCTTTTCTTAATCTCAGTGGAGATATTTACTGATAAACAGCTACCTACGCAGTATGTTCATGTCGTTCTTAAATGAGCTTTTATCTCTCTGCCCTCACCACGAATCAGATTCTTCTGAGGAGTTCCCAGTACATCATCCTTTCCCCTGTGTAATTACCTTAACAAGCTCCAGCTGTTTTTATTCTCAGAAGGTTTACTCCCTGATATACAGCTGCCTACCCCCTTCCTAAGTGCAGGTCTTTAATGAGCTTTTTTCTCTGTTCCCTCACCACAATCCAGATTCTTTTGGGGAGTTACCAGTACAGTATCCATACCAGGAAGTACTTAATTTATTAAGCTACTGCCTTTCTTAATCTCAGTGGGGATATTTACTGATAAACAGCTACCTACCCAGCATGATCATGTCGTTCCTAAATGAGCTTTTATCTCTCTCCCCTCAGCACAAATCAATTTCTTCTGAGGAGTTCCCAGTACATTATCCTTTCCCCTGTGTAATTACCTTAACAAGCTCCAGCTGTTTTTATTCTCAGAAGGTTTACTCCCTGATATACAGCTGCCTACCCCCTTCGTAAGTGCAGGTCCTAAATGAGCTTTTTTCTCTGTTCCCTCACCACAATCCAGATTCTTTTGGGGAGTTACCAGTACAGTAACCATACAAGGAAGAACTTAATTTATTAAGCTACTGCTTCTTAATCTCAGTGGAGATATTTACGGATAAACAGCTACCTACGCAGCATGTTCATGTCGTTCCTAAATGAGCTTTTATCTCTCTTCCCTCACCACAAATCAGATTCTTCTGAGGAGTTCCCAGTACATTATCCTTTCCCCTGTGTAATTACCTTAACAAGCTGCAGCTGTTTTTATTCTCAGAAGGTTTACTACATGATATACAGCTGCCTACCCCCTTCGTAAGTGCAGGTCCTAAATGAGCTTTTTTCTCTGTTCCCTCACCACAATCCACATTCTTTTGGGGAGTTACCAGTACAGTAACCATACCAGGAAGAACTTAATTTATTAATCTACTGCTTTACTTAATCTCAGTGGAGATATTTACTGATAAACAGCTAGCCACGCAGCATGGTCATGTCGTTTCTAAATGAGCTTTTATCTCTCTCCCCTCACCACAAATCAGATTCTTCTGAGGAGTTCCCAGTACATTATCCTTTCCCCTGTGTAATTACCTTAACAAGCTCCATCTGTTTTTTATTCTCAGAAGGTTTACTCCCTGATATACACCTGCCTACCCCCTTCGTAAGTGCAGGTCCTAAATGAGCTTTTTTCTCTGTTCCCTCACCACAATCCAGATTCTTTTGGGGAGTTACCAGTACAGTAACCATACCAGGAAGTACTTAATTTATTAAGCTACTGCTTTTCTTAATCTCAGTGGAGATATTTACTGATAAACTGCTACCTACGCAGCATGTTCATGTCGTTCCTAAATGAGCTTTTATCTCTCCCCTCACCACAAATCAGATTCTTCTGAGGAGTTCCCAGAACATTATCCTTTCCCAGGTGTAATTACCTTAACAAGCTCCAGCTGTTTTTATTCTCAGAAGGTTTACTCCCTGATATACAGCTACCTACCCCCTTCGTAAGTGCTGGTTTTAAAAGAGATTTTTTCTCTGTTCCCTCAACACAATCCAGATTCTTTTGGGGAGTTACCAGTACAGTAACCATACCAGGAAGTACTTAATTTAAGCTACTGCTTTTCTTAAACTCAGTGGAGATATTTACTGATAAACAGGTACCTATGCAGCATGTTCTGTCGTTCCTAAATGAGCTTTTATCTCTCTCCCCTCACCACAAATCAGATTCTTCTGAGGAGTTCCAGTTCATTATCCTTTCCCCTGTGTAATTACCTTAACAAGCTCCAGCTGTTTTTATTCTCAGAAGGTTTACTCCCTGATATACAGCTCCCTACCCCATTCGTAAGTGCGGGACCTAAATGAGCTTTTTTCTCTGTTCCCTCTCCACAATCCAGATTCTTTTGGGGAGTTACCAGTACAGTAACCATACCAGGAAGTCCATAATTTATTAAGCTACTGCTTTTCTTAAACTCAGTTTAAATATTTACTGATGAACAGCTACCTACGCAGCATGTTCATGTCGTTTCTAAATGAGCTTTTGTCTCTCTCCCCTCACCACAAATCAGATTCTTCTGAGGAGTTCCGAAACATTATCCTTTCCCCCGTGTAATTACCTTAACAAGCTCCAGCTGTTTTTATTCTCAGAAGTTTTACTCCCTGATATACAGCTGCCTACCCCCTTCGTAAGTGGAGGTCCTAAATGAGGATTTTTCTCTGTTCCCTCACCACAATCCAGATTCTTTTGGGGGAGTTACCAGTACAGTAACCATACCAGGAAGTACTTAATTTATTAAGCTACTGCTTTTCTTAATCTCAGTGGAGATATTTACTGATAAACAGCTACCTAAGCAGCATGTTAATGTTGTTCCTAAATGAGGTTTAATCTCTCTCCCCTCACCACGAATGAGATTCTTCTGAGGAGTTCCCAGTACATTATCCTTTCCGCTGTGTAATTCCCTTAACAAGTTTCAGCTGTTTTTATTCTCAGAAGGTTTACTCCCTGATATACAGCTGCCTAACCCCTTCGAAAGTGCAGGTCCTAAATGAGCTTTTTTCTCTGTTCCCTCACCACAATCCAGATTCTTTTGAGGAGTTACCAGTACAGTAACCATACCAGAAAGTCCATAATTTATTAAGCTACTGCTTTTCTTAAACTCAGTGGAAATATTTACTGATGAACAGCTACCTAAGCAGCATGTTCATGTCGTTCCTAAATGAGCTTTTATCTCTCTCCCCTCACCACAAATCAGATTCTTCTGATTAGTTCCCAGTACATTATCCTTTCCCCTGTAATTACCTTAACAAGCTCCAGCTGTTTTTATTCTCAGAAGGTATACTCCCTGATATACAGCTGCCTACCCCCTTCGTAAGTGCAGGTCCTAAATGAGCTTTTTTCTCTGTTCCCTCACCACAATCCAGATTCTTTTGGGGAGTTACCAGTACAGTATCCACACAGGGAGTAATTAATATATTAAGCTACTGCTTTCCTTAATCTCAGTGGAGATATTTACTGATAAACAGCTACCTACACAGCATGTTCATGTCGTTCCTAAATGAGCTTTCATCTCTCTCCCCTCACCACAAATCAGATTCTTCTGAGGAGTTCCCATTACATTATCCTGTCCCCTGTGTAATTACCTTAACAAGCTCCAGCTGTTTTTGTTCTCAGAAGGTTTACTCCCTGATATACAGCTGCCTAACCCCTTCGTAAGTGCAGGTCCTAAATGAGCTTTTTTCTCTGTTCCCTCACCACCATCCAGATTCTTTTGGGGAGTTACCAGTACAGTAACCATACCAGGAAGTACTTAATTTATTAAGCTACTGCTTTTCTTAATCTCAGTGGAGATATTTACTGATAAACAGCTACCTACGCAGCATGTTCATGTCGTTTCTAAATGAGCTTTTGTCTCTCTCCCCTCACCACAAATCAAATTCTTCTGAGGAGTTCCCAGTACATTATCCTTTCCCCTGTGTAATTACCTTAACAGGCTCCAGCTGTTTTTATTCTCAGAAGGTTTACTCCCTGATATACAGCTGCCTACCCCCTTCGTAAGTGCAGGTCATAAATGAGCTTTTTTCTCTGTTCCCTCACCACAATCCACATTCTTTTGGGGAGTTACCAGTACAGTAACCATACCAGGAAAAACTTAATTTATTAAGCTACTGCTTTTCTTAATCTCAGTGGAGATACTTACTGATAAACAGCTACCACGCAGCATGTACATGTCGTTCCTAAATGACCTTTTATCTCTCTCCACTCACCACAAATCAGATTCTTCTGAGGAGTTCCCAGTACATTGTCCTTTCCCCTGTGTAATTACCTTAACAAGCTCCAGCTGTTTTTATTCTCAGAAGGTTTACTCCCTGATATACAGCTGCCTACCACCTTTGTAAGTGCAGGTCCTAAATGAGTTTATTTCCTGTTCCCTCACCACAATCCAGATTCTTTTGGGGAGTTACCAGTAGAGTAACCATACCAGCAAGTACTTAATTTATTAAGCTACTACTTTTCTTAATCTCAGTGGAGATATTTACTGATAAACAGCTACCTATGCAGCATGTTCATGTCGTTCCTAAATGAGCTTTTATCTCTCTCCCCTCACCACAAATCAGATTCTTCTGAGGAGTTCTCAGTACATTATCCTGTCCCCTGTGTAATTACCTTAACAAGCTCCAGCTGTGTTTATTCTCAGAAGGTTTACTCCTGCTATACAACTGCCTACCCCCTTCGTAAGTGCAGGTCCTAAATGAGCTTTTTTCTCTGTTCCCTCACCACAATCCAGATTCTTTTGGGGAGTTACCAGTACAGTAACCATACCAGGAAGTACTTAATTTATTAAGCTACTGCTTTTCTTAATCTCAGTGGAGATATTTACTGATAAACAGCTACCTACGCAGCATGTTCATGTCGTTCCTAAATGAGCTTTTATCTCTCTCCCCTCACCACAAATTACATTCTTCTGAGGAGTTCCCAGTACATTATCCTTTCCCCCGTGTAATTCTCTTAACAAGCTCCAGCTGTTTTTATTCTCAGAAGGTTTACTCCCTGATATACAGCTGCCTACCACCTTTTTAAGAGCAGGTCCTAAATGAGCTTTTTTCTCTGTTCCCTCACCACAATCCAGATTCCTTTTAGGGAGTTACCAGTACAGTAACCATACCAGGAAGTAATTATTTATTAAGCTACTGCTTTTCTTAATCTCAGTGGAGATATTTACTGATAAACAGCTACCTACGCAGGATGTTCTTGTCGTTCCTAAATGAGCTTTTATCTCTATCCGCTCACCACAAATCACATTCTTCTGAGGAGTTCCCCAGTACATTATCCTTTCCCCTGTGTAATTACCTTAACAAGTTCCAGCTGTTTTTATTCTCAGAAGGTTTACTCCCTGATATATAGCTGCCTAACCCCTTCGCAAGTGCAGGTCCTAAATAGCTTTTTTCTCTGTTCCCTCACCACAATCCAGATTCTTTTGGGGAGTTACCAGTAGAGTAACCATACCAGCAAGTACTTAATTTATTAAGCTACTGCTTTTCTTAATCTCAGTGGAGATATGTACTGATAAACAGCTACCTACGCAGCATGTTCATGTCGTTCTTAAATGAGCTTTTGTCTCTCTCCCCTCACCACAAATCAGATTCTTCTGAGGAGTTCCCAAACATTATCCTTTCCCCCGTGTAATTCCCTTAACAAGCTCCAGCTGTTTTTATTCTCAGAAGGTTTACTCCCTGATATACAGCTGCCTACCCCCTTCGTAAGTGCAGGTCCTAAATGAGCTTTTTTCTCTGTTCCCTCACCACAATCCAGATTCTTTTGGGGAGTTACCAGTACAGTAACCATACCAGGAAGTACTTAATTTATTAAGCTACTGCTTTTCTTAACCTCAGTGGAGATATTTACTGATAAACAGCTACCTACGCAGCATGTTTATGTCGTTCATAAATGAGCTTTTATCTCTCTCCCCTCACCACAAATCAGATTCTTCTAAGGAGTTCCCAGTACATTATCCTTTCCCCTGTGTAATTCCCTTAACAAGCTACAGCTGTTTTTATTCTCAGAAGCGATACTCCCTGATATACAGCTGCCTACCCCCTTCATAAGTCCAGGTCATAAATGAGCTTTTTTCTCTGTTCCCTCACCACAATCCATATTCTTTTGGGGAGTTACCAGTACAGTAATCATACCAGGAAGTACTTAATTTATTAAGCTACTGCTTTTCTTAATCTCAGTGGAGATATTTACTGATAAACAGCTACCTACGCAGCATGTTCATGTCGTTCCTAAATGAGCTTTTATCTCTCTCCCCTCACCACAAATCAGATTCTTCTGAGGAGTTCCCAGTACATTATCCTTTCCCCTGTGTAATTACCTTAAAAAGCTCCAGCTGTTTTTATTCTCAGAAGTTTTACACCCTAATATACAGCTACCTACCCCCTTCGTAAGTGCAGGTCTTAAATGAGCTTTTTTCTCTGCTCCCTCACCACAATCCAGATACTTTTGGGGAGTTACCAGTACAGTACCCATACCAGGAAGTACTTAATTTATTAAGGTACTGCTTTTCTTAATCTCAGTGGAGATATTTACTGATAAACAGCTACCTACGCAGCATGTTCATGTCGTTCCTAAATGAGCTTTTTTCTCTGTTCCCTCACCACAATCCAGATTCTTTGGGAAGTTACCAGTACAGTATTCATACCAGGAAGTACTTAATTTATTAAGTTACTGCTTTTCTTAATCTCAGTGGAGATATGTACTGATAAACAGCTACGTATGCAGCATGTTCATGTCGTTCTTAATGAGCTTTTATCTCTCTCCCTCACCACAAATCAGATTCTTCTGAGGAGTTCCCAGTACATTATCCTTTCCCCTGTGTAAGTACCTTAACAAGCTCCAGCTGTTTTTATTCTCAGTAGCGATACTCCCTGATATACAGCTGCCTACCCCCTTCGTAAGTGCAAGTCCTAAATGAGCTTTTTTCTCTGTTCCCTCAACACAATCCAGATTCTTTTGGGGAGTTACCAGTACAGTAACCATACCAGGAAGTACTTAATTCGTTAAGCTACTGCTTTTCTTAATCTCAGTGGAGATATTTACTGATAAACAGCTACCTACGCAGCATGTTCATGTCGTTCTTAAATGAGCTTTTATCTCTCTCCCCTCACCACAAATCAGAATCTTCTGAGGAGTTCCAAGTACATTATCCTTTCCCTTGTGTAATTACCTTAACAAGCTCCAGCTGTTTTTATTCTCAGAAGGTTTACTCACTGATATACAGCTGCCTACCCCCTTCGTAAGTGCAGGTCCTAAATGAGCTTTTTTCTCTGTTCCCTCACCACAATCCAGATTCTTTTGGGGAGTTACCAGTACAGTAACAATTCCAGGAAGTACTTAATTTATTAAGCTACTGCTTTTCTTAATCTCAGGGGAGATATTTACTGATAAACAGCTACCTACGCAGCATGTTCATGTCGTTCCTAAATGAGCTTTTATCTCTCTCCCCTCACCACAAATCAGATTCTTCTGAGGAGTTCCCAGTACATTATCCTTTCCCCTGTATAATTAACTTAACAAGCTCCAGCTGTTTTATTCTCAGAAGGTTTACACCCTAATATACAGCTACCTGCCCCCTTCGTAAGTGCAGGTCTTAAATGAGCTTTTTTCTCTGCTCCCTCACCACAATCCAGATACTTTTGGGGAGTTACCAGTACAGTACCCATACCAGGAAGTACTTAATTTATTAAGCTACTGCTTTTCTTAATCTCAGTGGAGATATTTACTGATAAACAGCTACCTACGCAGCATGTTCATGTCGTTCCTAAATGAGCTATTTTCTATGTTCCCTCACCACAATCCAGATTCTTTTGGGAAGTTACCAGTACAGTATTCATATCAGGAAGTACTTAATTTATTAAGTTACTGCTTTTCTTAATCTCAGTGGAGATATTTACTGATAAACAGCTACGTATGCAGCATGTTCATGTCGTTCTTAATGAGCTTTTATCTCTCCCCCTCACCACAAATCAGATTCTTCTGAGGAGTTCCCAGTACATTATCCTTTCCCTGTGTAAGTACCTTAACAAGCTCCAGCTGTTTTTATTCTCAGTAGCGATACTCCCTGATATACAGCTGCCTACCCCCTTCATAAGTGCAGGTCATAAATGAGCTTTTTTCTCTGTTCACTCACCACAATCCATATTCTTTTGGGGAGTTACCAGTACA
>NW_025960644.1:1225-2000 GCF_023159225.1 Perognathus longimembris pacificus | reverse complement strand
TTCCTCTGCCCTCCTTCCTTCTCCCTTCTCCAGGAGGAGGCCGCCCCCCGCCCCCCCGCCCTCCCGGGTCCGCCACCCCACCACCGCAGAGGCGCCCGGGCAGAGCCGGGTGACAGTCCTCTGGGTGGCCCTGCGGCCATCTCCCTCGCCGGGTGGCCCCGCAGACGCGGCCCTGCCTGACCCGAAGGTCTCTGCGCGCGCCCCGCCGCTCCTGTCTACCCGCGGCCCGGCTCCCGCCGCCTCTGGCTCGCCAGGACCGTGGCCAGGGGCCTGCCGGCCATGTTCAGCGCCTGGGATCGCCGGGACCCCGCCCCCCCGAGGAGGGGGGCCGCCGAGCTCCAGGGCCTCCGCCCTGGACAAGACCTTCCTGTCCTCCCTCAAAGGCGTCCTGCTGCCACGGAGCTGGTAACGGCTGCTCCCCCAGCCTGCGGGCCCTCCGGCCCCGCCGTCCCTCCGGCCCCTCCGGCCCTCCGGCCCTGCCGTCCCTCCGGCCCTCCCGTCCCGTCCCTCCGTCCCTCCGTCCCTCCATCCCTCCGTCCCTCCCGTCCCTCCCGTCCCTCCCGTCCCAGCCCCCGGCGCCTGTCCAGGCTCACCGTTCAGCAGGCCCCTTCCCAGGCGTTCTGAATCCTCTCCCTGGACCCTGCCGCACCTTCTTCATCTCCTCCGTGTCTTCCTCCTCCTCCCCCGCGTTCTCCTTCTCCTTGGTGCTGGCACTGGGGCTTGACTCGGGGCCTGGGCGCCGTCTCCGAGCTCTGTGGCTCAAGGTCGGTGCTCG
>NW_025960644.1:0-1125 GCF_023159225.1 Perognathus longimembris pacificus | reverse complement strand
TGGAAAGGGGCCTCTTCACCTCCTGCTGTGCGCCAGTGATGGGACACTGGCATGGGGGTGTAGGAGACGGCGGGGGGGGGGGGGGGGAGCCCATGAGTTCCCTGAGGACGCTCTCGTCAGCCTCGCTCCGGCGGGCAGGGCCCTCCTCCACACCGACAGTGTCTACCCGGGACGGGACAGCCGCCTCCTCAAACAAGAAAGCCCGTCCAGCCTCAGAAAACCCAGTGGTGGCGGGAGATACTCTCCTCCTGGGGACAGAGGGGGGATGTGTGCATCAAAATGGCCACGGGCGGTGACAACGGTCCCAGCAGCTGGCAAAAGGAAGGTAGCTGGTGGGTAAAGACCTACCTGCAGAGCGGAGCCTCTCACTTCTCATTTACAGAGAGTCAGGCCCTGCTGGAGGCACGAGGCAGGCCACACAGAGGTGGACACCCCTCGTACCCGAAAACTAAGCTTTACCCTTCAGCCTCAAACTGTTCAAACTCCGTTTCCTCCCCCGCACCTAGTGGCACTGTTCCCCCCCCCCCCCCCCGCCCGGCCATCCAACCCTGCTGCAATCAGGACGGTTTGCAAAATGTCTGCCCGCTCCCTCTCTGTCACCCTCTGAGGTTAGCACTGTACTGGGGAGATAAGCTCAGGCCCCACACGCCTGCCCCGCAGACTGCGGGCCTGCTGTAATCGGGACAGTTTGCAGAACCCCTGCCAGCTCCAGCTCTGCAGCCGTCGGAGGCTCCCGGGGCTGCAGGCCGAGATAAAGTCCAGCCCGCCCCCCCCCCCCCCCCGGCCCTGCCTTCCACCCTCCCCGCCCGCGGGCCTGACAGCTAGCGCGCCCCCAGCCACTGAGGTGTCTGCAAGGCCTGCTCAGGCCAGGCAAGGACTCGGCCTTCTGGGGTTCCCCTGGACTCCCCATCCCTAGCCACACCTCTCTATCCTGCCCTCACCCTCTCCTCGGTCTCCAACCACTCCCCCACCCCAATGTCGTCCGCACCTCTCTCTATCAGTCATTCACGCAATTGACCTTTCTTTCCTTCTTTCTTTCTTTCTTTCTTTCTTCCATTCTTTCTTTCTTTCTTTTTTTTTTTTTTTTTTGCCCGTCCTGGGCCTTGAACTCAGCTTCTTTTGCTC
>NW_025960643.1:0-6000 GCF_023159225.1 Perognathus longimembris pacificus | reverse complement strand
TGCCCTGATATATCCAAAAGTTATAGTAGTAGCAAATTTTGATTCATTCAAACAAATTTCATAATCCACCACAACGTGTAAGGTAAATATTGTTGGGAAACTCTGGTGTCTCCTTGTAAAAAGTATTTTAATGTAGAAACGAAAAGGGAATGTACGTGTATATAGATTTCTCTCTCAGTTTCTCTTTGTGTCTACCTATCTACATGTTATCTACACCAAGACATAATTTCTTGGCAGAATATTGAGGTAATCGATAAACAATTCAGGATTGTCTGGCATGATCCTCTTTCCTACAGCTTTCCCCAAATGACCAAAAATGATCTTGAGTGACATAACATGAATTTCATAGCATTCTTGTGGAGAGTTCCACTAACTTCCATTTAATCTCTGGTACATGGCAAGAAAGAATAGAGTAATTTTCCACACCTTGGATGTGTAACGGAGTATTGGGACAGAGTTTAGGACAGTGGTCCAACGTGTAAAATAGTCTGTTAATTGAAAGTCCCTTATACCAATTGTTTCTCTGTAGAAAGCAAAAGTTAAAGTATTGTGTCATTAAATGAAAGTGGGTGTTTTCTCAGTGGATTTTGCGTTCAGCATTTCTAGAAACAGGAATAAAGAAACATTGAGGATAATTCAGTTTGTTGATGCCAAAACACTCCATAGCAGGAAGAACAGTGCTGGAGGTATGTTAATATCTACTTTCAAACTTTTTGCAAGCTTCAGTTTGAAAATCTTTTTGGTCCTGGTACAACAAAAGGCCAAAAATCAAGAAAATGCGATTGAAGACACAGAAGTTAACATATACACCTATGACACCTTGGTTTTTGATACGTAAGACAAAAGAATTGGACAGAAAATCACAGCCTTTTCAAGAAATGGTAAGGGGTAATACTTTAAACTCTTCCTCCAAACTAAAGGTACATCCTTGTGTGTCACCTCACACCACCAACAATTCTAATTGGATCAGGGACTTGAGGTAAAATGGATACAATAAATATGCAAGAAGAAAGAGGAAAATCACTAGGGCTTCTGAGCACAGGTGAACTGATTTGTATAAAATCTCACAAGCACATTAAATCACAGAATTGTACAAACGGACGTCCATGGAATTGCTAAGCTCCATATATCAAATTATGAAGAGAGAGGAGAGCACAGAATATGAGAGAAGATATGCAAATAGGGCTCTCAAATACAAAATATTCTTGAAACACAAAAAATTAAATCACCCCAATGTTATGCTCAAAGAAAGAACTCGGGCTGTTGACTTCAATAGAGTGTTCTTTGAAGACAAGGACTAATAGGATCAGTGAAGAAACAGACACCATATCTAGGCTTGTAAGAAGTGCAAATCAAAAGCTTATTAAGATTCTACTTCTCCCTTCTTACAAGGGTGATTGTCAGGGAAAATCAGTAACAATGGATGCTTGCAGGGATGTGGACAAAGGGAATGATACAATAATTCTTTGGGCGGTGGGGCGGGTTAAATTTCTTTAGACATTCTCCAAAGCAGTATAACATATGTGCAATAAAATATATACATAGATTATGATCGAGCAATCTCAATTGTGGGAATTCACTGTAAAGATCATAAAGAATTGCCCATGCTAAACTTCCACCATGATCATGATCATTGCAGCATTCTCTCTTATAGCCAACATATGTAACCAACACTTCTGGCCCTCAGTTGATTAATGGAACAACAGAAATGGATTTATATTCATAGTGGAATTCTAGGCTTCCTTCTGAAAGAATGACATCCTCTCGTTTGTAAGGAAATGGAAAGCCTTAGGAAAACTTTATGTCGTGTAAAGTGAACCAGCGGCAAACAAAGCCCATGGATGCACTGAGTGGTAATAATGGCATACATGCCTAGGATTTTCCACTCAGAGTATCACAGTTTCTCAATACTTTGGACATATAATCACAAACAATCATGGTACTAGTATTGATCTCAAATATATGGAATCCGGAGGATTCTTTATTTTTACTTTGAAATCCTTATTTGAAATTATTCCCTTTGATTTAATTTTCTGTGTTTGACAACCAGGTGGCGCTGTAGTAGAGCATGGACCTCTTAATACTGTCTCTTTCTTTATCGTAGTAAAGAAATGACTTCTTCACACTGTGAGAAGTACGAAGGGTGAAGGAATGCAACAAAGAAATAGAAATCGTTGTAATTAACCGTTCAAAGTTGGTGAACAGTTGAGTGGAAAGTGAATCAAGAGAAAATGAGGGAGGGATTACCACGTTTGACAAATTTTATATACCCCTATCTTAGAAATGCATTTCTATGTTGATCACCATGAGACATAACTTTAAAAGACTAGGCACCACACACAGAGTCACTCACTTAAACACACACACACACAAACTCACACACACAATCAATAATTTGCTTCTTTCTAATTATCTACCAACACTTGTAATATTTCCAGCAATACACAAATTTTATTAAATTTTGAATGTTATTATTTGGATACATAGAAAAATATATTTTCCCACTGAAAATTGCACTTACACTTAATTTGTTTTCATTTTCTTTCTTATTTTCAGGATGCTGTACAGTGTGGTTACAGAAACATGCTTCATATAGTGATTACATATGTATTTCTACTCATACCTGCTATACCTTCCTGATTTTTTCTCCCTTCATCCCTCTACTTCACCCCTCAAACCACTCCCTCGATTTCTTAATTATTTACATATTAACTCTATGTTTTAGTAATTCTTAATAATATTATAAAGTAAAATAAACAGAGGTCTGATCCTTCATGTTCAGTGTCACATTCATTTCTCAAAATTCTTATGTCCTCTATGCTTAGTAATTGTAAAGCAATTCATTCCAATATGGTGATATATGCATATACCTCTCTTTCTTTATGCTTCCTGTAATCTGTTCCTCTTTTCCTCTGATATGTCTTTCTAAGGCCCTTGATTTGCTCAGTTTGTTCTGCTTACTACCCAATTCACTTAGTGAGGACTTTCTTCTCTATTCCTCACCCCATTTTTCATTCATTCTGTCTTGCAAAATGTCCTATTTAAAGAAGTCAAAGAATGCTTGCATATTGTCACATACTGAAATTATTTCGATATTGAGAATCTTTCCTAGTAAGAAAAGCTCACAGAGTTGAATTGTTTAAAAAAAAAACAAACTCCCAGAAGTTTTTTGGCTCACCAAATTGATGTTCACATAATATCACATGAATTGAAGTTCTCTTTTAAAGAGGTTAATTTTGTGATACTTTCTTACATGCAAGAAGACATAATGAAATGAAACTATAAGACTCATGTAAACCTAACTGAAGAACAATCGTAGGACTGTACATGTTACCGTACTTAGATTTCCATTTAATGATAATTGTGTTTCTCCTACCTAACTGTACTTTGGAAAATATTAAGTGATATACTTTTGTAAAGAAAGAAACACCTCCATTGATGTCAGAATTCATTGTAAAGAATATACACTGTAAACAAATTGGATGTTTCAATGATTAGGGGAGGACTGAGAATAGGGACCAGGTTGCAAGAGTACTTGTCTGAATTATTAGGGGAAATCAAAAGACATTTATATGTTTAGCCTTTTTTTAAATTATTTTTACTCATAGATAAGACAAGGAGAAATACTTGTTGAACACACGGTAGGGCAACTGATTATTTCTGCAAAGGCATAAATAGAAACACATTTTTTTCTTTTGGTGCATGAAGTGCTAACACATATGTCTGTATTGTGTCTACAAACACTAGAAACATCCTTGGTTCTTCTAGAGGTACTGAAAATTGAACAATTGCCTATTATCGTGAATGAATTCCCTGCTTTCTTAACTTGCATATACACTGAAACCTATTAATTGGACAGCTTCTGGAAAAGTATATTTGGACACTCGTGTGTCTTGACCCACGTGTAGGGAGTTGTACAGGTGAATCAATGAAGAACTCATTATTTTAAGGACTAGGCACATTTCTTCAAGCCATACCCTAGGTTATACATATAGAGACACAAAACATGTAATGTCACCTAGTCTTAGGCCAAAAAATAGTAAATATTTACGAGTACATGAGAAATCATAATCCTAAGATTTCAAACCAAATTGATAATGTTTGACCTACATTTCTCTATCTAAAATGTGATACAAAACACAAATGTAAAAAGAAGGCAGAGATAGAAACCTCAATATGATTTTGAACCTAATTGATCTCCACCAAGTCGCATTGAGGCCGCCAACTTTTCCTTAGATAAGGGATTTTGCTCACTGCAATCTGGACAATCTCTCTGCCAAGAAATCTTACTGAGAGAGACATGCATCTGAACATCAAGGGGAAAACTAAATGAGCTCTCCACTATTCAAAGAGGTCTAGTACAATTAAGTTAATAGGTACTTACAAATATTATGGATTAAAAATGGAATGTTGGCCTTCACCATCAGTAATATCCTGATATTCAACACTTTGTTTAATAAATGAAACTGGTGTACTACTGACACCTTTTATTCTAAGTTTGATAGATTGAGTCACCCTGCCCCGAGGCCATTCAGTCTGTCTGTTTATTGTGATGTCATAGCCAGTAGATAGCAATGCTTCAAATTGTGTCTTTTCTATATAAAATTACAACAAGGTGGTTTTTATGCTTCATTTAAAATCCAGAAAACATATTGGTATTTCATACTGCCAAAACCTCCTTGACAAGGGTTTCTAGAAGTTGATATAGACTTGTAAGCAAAGAAAATCAATTGTGCAATATGACCACTAGCATTGCTATCAGAAGGTAGAGGGGAGGTAATAAGGATTTGAATTTGTCCTATGTAGTCAGAGTCTGGTACTCCTGGTACAACTAACACCACTTTAGCAATTAAACAGGAACGCCCCAAAAGTAGGTCCCAAGTCCCCTATGGCAAGGGGCCCCTATATGCAAGATATAATTCTGGAAATTAGCAAGGAAAGTTAAGGTTTGGCTTGAGGAAAGTTCCACTGCCGCACTCCCACTAGGAGCTGGTTGTAACGAAAAGATTTTGGGGAATGCTCGTTCATAGGAATGGGACCATAAGGGCTTGCCCTTTGCCCCCTTTCCTGAACACCTTGTACTTTCTCCCTGCGCTGCTCCCTATGAAAGGGGAAGCATATTACGATCAATGTCAGTTTTAGATCTAAATTCTTGGGCCCAATGCACTCCACGTTTGCAGCCAGGGAATTTCCTAGGCGACTTTGGATTTGCCAGTTTCCTTTTTAACACAATTCATTATAGTATCCTCTTGTCCCCACATCCAATACATTTAAATTTTACGGATTTAGGTACTTTCACATTAGCACCCAGAGTTTGTCTCAGTAGCTTCATCTTTTGAATGTCTGAAAATACATTCCGACAAGCCATGACATGTGCTAGTGCATCCCCAATCTCCTTAACAGGCAGATTCGCAGACTGACAATCTTCATTAGTATTACAATTGCCAGTAATTTAATTAATTGATCATGAACAGAAGCTCCTTGTACTGTTCTATCGATGTTTTTCTGAAGGCGCAATATGAAGACAAAGTAGGATTCTGGGCCCCTTGAATAAAGCAGGCCTAAGAACCATCCTTTTCACTGTGGTGACGGACCCAACCCCATGCATCTACACATATCTCCTGCAGCCACTGGTCAATCTCCTTTGGGGTATTTACTTGATTCTGGGGGTTCTTGTAATCCCCAGTGCCTGTTCGCATAGCATGTTGTATTCTGTGAAGGACAGCATTTAGGGACTGAGCATTTTAACCTGCTCTGCCGGACACAACATCATTATACCACATTAACCATTGTAGATGTTCCTGAAGTTTTTTTTTTTTTTTTTTTTTTTTTTTTTTTGGCCAGTCCTGGGCCTTGGACTCAGGGCCTGAGCACTGTCCCTGGCTTCTTCCCGCTCAAGGCTAGCACTCTGCCACTTGAGCCACAGCGCCGCTTCTGGCCGTTTTTTGTATATGTGGTGCTGGGGGAATCGAACCTAGGGCCTCGTGTATCCGAGGCAGG